>NW_024884834.1:0-48024 GCF_019232065.1 Centrocercus urophasianus | reverse complement strand
CGCTCCAGGTCCCGAGGAAGAAGGTATTCTCGCTCACGCAGTCGAAGTCGTGGTAGGAGGTATGCTTATGTTTGCTTCTTCTTGTTTCTTTGTTTGGCTTAGAGTTTTTTATGCAACTGAACAACTTTATTTGACTTTTCTGCAGGTCCAGGTCTGCTTCCTATCGTAGGTCGCGGTCAGTTTCACCTCGTAGGTCTAGATCTGTTTCTCCACGCCGGTCCCGCTCGGGTTCCTTGAAGAGATCAAGGTAATAATTTCTTAGAAGTTTTCAGCTTTGTGTTTGTTCCTGTTTCAGAAAATTGTGGAAGCATTCTTTGCGTGATAATTCTAGTTAAATTTATAGTAATCCTGTTAGGTTTTGAGACCGTAGAGTGCTGCATATCCCATGTTGAATTTTGATGCCTAAAATGTCAAACGATCATGCAGGATTTATATTTCAACGTATAGATGTTATGTAGTGCTGTAGGAGTCTTTGATGATGTTTTTCATTTTAGGTCAAGATCAAGATCAAGGTCGAGATCCAGATCTGTTACGTGGCCCCGAAGCAGGTAGGTTACATAGCTGAGGGTTACGTAGTAAAGTTAGTTGAGGCTGTTGAGGTTTTCTGTCAGTTGTTAAAATTTTCAGGAAAAAGCACGTGTTCCCTTTAGTAACTCAGGGTTCTGAAGCTTCTATAGACTAGTGCAGAACACTGTACTTTCTCTTGTTTGGTCTGTTAAGTTTGTTGACTTGTGTGTGTGTGTGTGTGTGTGTGTGTCTAACCCGCTGGTGATATCTTGGTATTTATGGTGGTCGGAAGTACTGTTTTCATTAATTTGCATTATTTGTTGTCTAACATAGCAAACGTAGAATTTATGATTTTTTTTCGTTTGCTTTATGTAGCACATAAGAAACTCTGGATACTTCCAGATACACGTCAGAAATTAGGGTGCCCTTCTGATAGCGTGTATATAATGCATGTAACCTGGAAAGTGCTGTAGGACTCTTTAGTGCAGTTACAGCTGTTTCCAGCTGTCTTGTGTACTTGTCCATTCATTCACAAGTGTCACTTTGCAGTAGCTGAATTAAGTGTGTGATAAACACTACAGCAAGTTATTTTGTACTATCCAACGTACCTTTAGAACAATACCAGATTTGAGAGAAATACAGGATGCCTTTAATTCTCCTTAATGTTGTGGTTATTGTTTCCATGCTAAGTGAGCATAGTGCATGTTTCTTGTGAGCTTGTCAGATATGTGGCTGGCATGGGTGACCTGGATGTCTTCAGGTAGCTGCTTTGTTCAGTGGAGACTGCTCTTTGCCACCCTGTTCCTTGGTCTGCTGTTCTGCTTTAAAGACTGCTCTTAGATATAAGAAACACAATAGGCATTGGTGAAGAGACAAAACAAAAAAAGGAATCTTCAGCTGGATTAACAGATGTGGATTCTTCTGAGGATGAAGATTTCATTATTAAAAGGTGGTATAGAGGCTTTTATGAGGAGTGGTATGGAGAGCTGTACATAGTTCCTAGGGAAAGAAGAGATGGAGACCAGAAGATGGCTCAGTTAAGAGCAAAAAATCATACAGGCTTTTCAGAACCTAGTGAAAAGAGAAGGGAATTTGCCTGAGGTAGCAGAATGATGCTTTTGCATTGATCAAATGCACTTTTTCTCTCCCTCTTGCTAAAATCTGTTGAATTTTACTACCTGTTGTTGCAACGTGATTTAACTGTGGCTCATCACTGTTCACTGAGTATGATGAGCAGAAAGTAGCTAAGGTCAGTGGGCTCTCAAGGGGAAAATTCTGTTGATGCTATTATCATTATTTTCTTTTTTTAGTACCAGGATTGTTCTCTGCATTGTAAAGGATGCTCCTCAAACTCTGCATTGTGACACATTTCTTAGTAATTTAGTGGTTGAGGTGGAGGAAATTTCATACACAGAAGTACAGGGAAAAGGCAAAACTTTGATGTTCAATCTGTAATGAAGTCATTGTTAAATTTATACGTCAGGCAGTTGAAAGACAGGTGTTTTTTTTTTCTTGAAGAATCAAAGGAATGCAAGACACCCAGAGACAGACTCTTGATTCATAGGGAAGAAAGTCTGAAGAAAGTATTGCGTGATGTTTGCTGGACTGACAGCATCAAAGAGTACATGTGGAAGCAGTCATGGAAAGCCATGGATAGGGAAAGTAGAACACTTCCTTTGGGAACTTAGAAATTACACTTCTTGTAAGTGATGTTAGTGTTCTGATGCAGCAGTTTTATCTCCGAAGGGCTGGAAAAGACTTAAAGCCTTTTCACAATGCTTAAATTGGACAGATCTGAAAGAATATTTTTGTCAGGTGCGTACGAAAGATGAAGTACACTGAGAAGAAGACATTTGTAGGAGTGTACTGCCTGCAGCAGTTTCAGCTGTAGTGGTAGCTGTTGCTCAAGGCTAATAGTACTCGCAAGTTTAAAGTCTGGTGTTTTATGAGCTGTGTGGAGATACTGGTCTGAACTTGGGTGGTTGATGTGTTTCCTGCCTCTTGCACTAGCATGCATAAGTTGTTGGCCTGGGACCAAAGTCCAGAGTAACATGTACAGCATCTGTTTGAAAGCGTTCTTCTGAAAGATAGTTAACTGAAGCCCTGTGAGTTTCCAGCATTCTGTCTGCATTCAGCATGATGGTTCTTCTATATTTAGTGTAAACCTTGCTGTCTCAGATGTGGTGATATGCATGCCACTGGCCTTCTTGCTGAGCTGTTTTTACTTCTTGTTGTAGGTCTAGGTCTCACGGCAGATCTAAATCTGGCACGCCGGCTAAGAGGTGAGCATGCAGTGACATCTATAATTTAGTGTTGTTTTCATGTGATTAACAAAGCCTCTGGTCCTCTAGAGGAAAAAAAAGCCCCCAAAACATGAGTGTCTTAATTAATCCATTTCAGGTATGACAGTGATTATAAAATTTCCTCTACAGGCCTTTGGAATATGTTCTTTATCTGTCTTATTGTTCCTAATAGCTCTTTGCAGTTTCTAGCTCAGTACTGTTTTGCTTGCTTGTTTTGTGCTCAGTTCTGTTTTATTCTCCCAACCATCAGAGAAAAGGTTGTATTAATGCTGCTGAATTGAAGGAATCTATGCTTTTTTTCCCCTCTTAATGCCTCACCTGTACAATCCCTTCTTTTCCTGTTTTCTTCACTGAAGATGGTTGCATAAACGCAGTCTCCATACTAAACAAATGGAGAATCCCCTCAGTGTGAAAGCTGATGGGAAAGCTTTGTCATCTTCAAGAGCTTCTGCCTAGAATCCCATAATAATTCCACTGCTCTGCTGCTGTGGTTGTTTTCATGTTTGTTGGTTGTTTTATTGGGGGGTGCGTGTGTGTATTTTAACTGTATACTGCAATGATTGTGTTCTGTTTTGACAGTCGATCAAAGTCCCGATCACCATCTCCAAAGAGAAGGTATGTTGGTCTCTCGGTCTCTGCTGGTAACACATACTGTAGGACTGGCATTTTAGTATCTGTCTGCTGAGGAGTGTGACTGCTGCCTGTAGGAAAATACTGGGGAGATATCTTTCTGAGATCTCTTTGCCAGAGATAACATGACTGTGGTTTGATGTGTGGTGATACAGATGCGGAAATAAGAAATTCCTCAGTGTGCCATTAGATGCCTTGCCTTTGGCTGCTCCTGTGTTAACTAGGAGTTCACTGGTTCTTTACTGCACAGAGACTTTCTGCTGGTGAGCTTGAAACACAGAATAAATGTGGGATGCAGCACTGAGTCTCATTAAAAGCTGCAGTAGGTATGTGAAGGTAGAGTGGAGTAACCTGTAACAGTTGGGAAGGGAAGATTGAGTCTGATTTTACTGCTGTTGCTTATAGTTTTTTTTTTCCGCGCCCCCTGGCGTTATGCAGTGTGATAATTCCATCTGTGGGCATACATATAGTGACAGAATAGGCTGCTATATTTTAAAATTATTTTTACATACTTTTAGAACTTCTGTTAGACTGTTTACATAGATTGATTGTGATAGGATAAGGGGGAATGGTTTTAAACTAAGATGTGAGGTTTCAGCTGGATATTAGGCTTTTCACACAGAGGGTGGTGGCACACTGGAACAGGCTGCCCAAGGAGGCTGTGGATGCCCCATGCCTGGAGGCATTCAAGGCCAGGCTGGATGTGGCTCTGGGCAGCCTGGTCTGCTGGTTGGCAATCCTGCACACAGCAGGGGGGTTGAAACTGTGATCCTTGTGGTTCTTTTCAACCCACGCCATTCTTTTTTTTTTAAAGTATAATAATTCTTTTTAAAGCTTCACTATTAGTTCTAACTTCACAATTGCAGGGGAATTGAACAAATGCTTGTTATATCTAAGTGATCACCATGACAGGTCTTGGCATCTTGCTGTATAATGATGTATCCTGCCTTCTGTGAGAGCCACTACCAGTTGTACAGTTCAGATGATTTCACGATCACCTCATTTAAATTGCAGTACAATAATAACAATATAATTAATACAATTATACACATACAATAAAATAGGAAAATGCAGAGGAGGTGAAAGTAAAAAATAAATGTATTGTCTCATCATTAGCCTACTTATGTTGTCAACAGTAATTGGTTATTTTATTTAGGAAAAAAAAGAGAAAAAACAGTGCCTGAAGGGTTACAGAGTAGTGCAGGTACCCTCCTGATCTTCCCGTGTTTGTGAATCCCAGATCACTGCTGAAATATTAACTGCAGGTTCTTTTCCTTCCAGTCGTTCGCCATCAGGAAGCCCTCAAAGAAGCGCAAGCCCTGAAAGAATGGATTAAAGTTATGAATTTAACCTTTTAGGAAGAAAGTTATTTTGCTTACATTATTATAAGGGATTTTGTGGTGTCTTTGTAAATGTAAGAATGTAGATAGAAGAGTATATCGATTAAAATTTGGCATGATCTGGGTCTTCTGAGTTAGTCACACCAATAGACTAGCACAGGTCTCTTTTTATTGTATGAATTAACTTCCTGTGATATGAAAATGTGGGACTTTTTTATTGGCACATTGAAATAAAATGTGTATTTTTAACTAAAACTTCTCTGTAGTAACCCTGCTGCTTCTGTTAACGTGGGGGTAACTCTAGCTGTGTGCCATGTAACGTGGATGGGTGATGGCTAAGGGGAGAATGACTAATAGCGTCCTCTCAAACTGGTCACACTTACTGTTGGATCATCTGAAGGAAGGATCGCCTCCTGCTTTCTTTTAAGGCAGAACTTATCTCCTCTGTCTGCAGATGGTGAAAACTTTGCATATGCCTTTTTAATCCCTTTATGGGCATTTGTTTTTTGCACTGATGTAATAAGCACTGCAGTTGTAATCTGCGATTCCAAGAATCAAACAATAAGTTTTTGTTCAAACACTTATTTTAAGTGAATACATCTGCAGAAACATCCAAACATACAGCAATGATAACGTGAGCGCTTCCTCGACTTGTTGCATTTTCAGTTATTTCATCTACTCGTATGAAGCAGACTTCAAATGTCTCAAAGCGTGTTTTCCTTCTCTGGGGGAAGAGGTAAGGTGGTCTGACCTACTTTCTGAGGGTGCATGTGCTCAGGAGGCAAAAGGAAGTGTTATGAGGCTTTCTGCTTTTGGCCTGAACTTTCCTCCTCAAGTGAAAGACTCACGGCTGACCCCAGGAAATCAAACCTGCTGCATAGAATGGGTATGGCCTTAAAGCAGCCCGAATCCTGGAGACGGTTGTGTTAATGAAACTAATTTCTTGCAGCATCTGCACCACCTGCAGGTTTAATGATTCGTATATAGTTCTGTCACTCTGTACTTGTCCTCATTCTGTAGTAAAGAATTGCATGATGCAGCACTTTGTTGAAACAGATCACAGGACTGGAAACAGCGTTAGACTGAGCAAAACAAATGGTTGGAGGGGAAAAAAGCTGACATACTTTATTCATCTATTTTTTCGTAATGTGATGGGAGAGCTACCAGAAACATGCCAGTTTTGGTGGTAAAGGAAAGTGAAGAACTAAAACAAGTTTCTGCCCAAAGCACTGAAGTGGAAAAGTGTTTGGGCTGCTGAGATCTCTAATGGCAGATTGCTTTCATTGTGTACATCGTAACAAAGCTTCTTAAATGCAAGAAGATGACAAAATTAACTTCGCTCACTCCTTTGGTAACCCATGGGTTTGGGGTGTTTTTTTTTTCTTCTGTTTTTATTTTTGTTTGTTTCTTAATCTGGTTTCCTGTTAATAACAAGTTTGTGGCACTTTGAGCAAGTAGTGCAGATGCTGAACATACTGTCGTGTTACTGCAGTGTTTGGCCTTTATCCATCATCCTGATATGCTTGGTGTCCATGTGGACACCGCCGTGGTGCTTAGCAGTGAGACCCAGTGTTTCATTGGCCAGGTGCAGTGATCTGTATTTTAGCAATATTTATAACGTTCTTCCAGAGGAGCGATGGGGTGGCATAAAATGCTGCCCTGGAATGAAATACCTGAAGCCTGTGACTTGTGCTTGGAATGCTTGTTGGTTGTGTACTGCCTGCCCAACTCATAGCACACCTGGTGAGAAGCACGTGTATGCTGCTGCTCTGGAATTTGATCAGCTTTTTCCTCTTCTGTACTCATGAGGTAAACCTACTCCCTAATAAACCTGCAGACTGACACGACAGCTGTACTGGTACCTGTTTTTCAGTACCCAGAGACACCATGGAAGATGGATCCCTGTGCATGCTGTCGGGGCAGCTTTACTGGCTACTGTGGCCTGATGCAAAGGACAGGAAGCACTGCAGAGAGGTGTGAAGGGGCAGCTACAAATCCCATGCCCAAAATAGAGTACGCTACTAGGGTGTCTGCTGCCGCTCTGGGCTCGAGTCATTCTCAGGGTTCCTGCTTCATTCCTGTAGCCAAGGTATGTGGAAGATGCTCTTGTGCAGTTATTGCTGTTGGCTTCAAAATAGGAGTTAAGCCAGAGGAGCTGGCAGTGAGCCAGTATAATTCCAGCACTCCTTCCCTCCACAGGCTGTGTGTGTGTGTGTGTGTGTGTGTGCGCGCGCGCGAGCGGGACACTTCTGTCAGCTGTGATTGCAGGGCGCCCTTGGGTTAGTTGACCTTGAGTTATAGGGCAATTCTGCACAGCTGAGTAATGCAACAGCCAGCACCTCTAGTGCTGTTCTGGGACTAGCTGATGCTCTGAAATGGCTGCTGAGCCATATCTCCATCAGTCCCCTGCTGTAGGTTGAGCTCTGGTAGGCTGTGTCCCTAAATGCTGTTTTCAGAGCAATTTTCAGTGGAACGAGGCCTGCTGTGCAGCAGTGAGGCTGGGAAGAGGATGAGGGCAGTGTAGAGACAGGAGAGCAGTGGAGTTAAAAGTATAAACAATGCAGACAGAAAGAAGAAAGCTTCCAAGTGGGTTCTGGGGCAACTCCTGTGACCTGCAGGGTTTTTGAGGGAGCCTACTGGAGATGCTTACCCCCTTCCTGCAGCAGGAACTGGCCTCTCTCCTCAGGCAGTGCCAAAGCACAGCCAGGTGGTGTGGTTGTATTCCTCCCCAGGCAGGAGCAGAGGACAGGGGAAGTGAGGCTGCAGAGAGGCAATGAGCACTGCTGAGCACGGTGGCACCAGGGAGGGCCGTGTGCCCACGGCCTTCCTGGTGCAGAACCCCAGGGCATCTCCCCACCATGGGCATTTCTTACAGCTCTTCAAACAGACCCAGAAGCCACAGGCTCTTTGTGGCTCACCTTGTTCACAGCGTCGGGCCAGTTTTGGGTTTCCAGACAGAAAGCTGAGTGCTTGGGGTAGATGGCAGCACCTTTGCCCTTCAGGGAGCCATCCAGGTTGTTCCCAGTGTAGAACTGGAGGCCAGGCTGGGTGGTGTGAACCTCCATGGTCCTGCCGCTGGGCGGGTGGTGAGCCCTGCAGAGAAAATGCTGTGGGTGGGCGAGTGGATGCTGGTGCTTCAGGGGCACCCTCAGGGCTGCCAGCCTTACCTGGCCACGAGGCGCCGAGTCTGCCCCAGCGGCAGGCAGAAGTTGTGATCGAAGCCATCCAGGTGGAACTGCTTCAGGTGCTTCCCCAACTGCACCGGCTGACGGAGGTCAAAGCCAGTGCCCTGCACGGCAGCCACCTCCCCTAGGCCAGGAGAGCAGCAGCATCAATGCTTGCATCCAGTGCCCCGCGCACCAGAAGCTGTGCCAGGCTGAGGCACCACCACAGCTTCAGCCTCTGCTCCCGGCGGCTCTGCACTGGTTCTGCTCCGCAAACCCTGAAAACCATCAGGCTCCCTATGACAAGCAGTGAATTTGTGTGGCTTCTGAGCCTAAGAGAAACGCTTTTACAGCTGCAGAGCAGCAAAACACCTTGAGGGGAAAAAAAAAAAAGCCACGTTGATTATGGCACTGATGTAAAATACAGTGCCGTTGCACCTGAGCAGTCTGTGCTTAATAGCTGTACAAACCTCATCTTCGCCTCTGGGGCTAAAACCATACGCAGTTTTATCAGCCTCAAAGGCTAAGGTTACGCAAAGCTTTGAGTGAGTGCTGCAAAAAGCTGGGGAGAGAGCTAGCTGCAATTAAGATGCAAAAGCAATTAATTACCCTCCAGGACAGTTGTTATTGAGTGTAACCTGCCAGTGCCCTGATGGAATCAGCAGGGAGAAGCAGGGCAGTGGGTTTGCTACAGCATTGAGTTTTTCCCCAGCTTAGCAACGTGCCAAGCTGAGCAAAAGCCTCTGCAACTTGGAAGCCCCACTCTTCCAGGTGCAAGCTGGTGCATGCATGCACAGTGGTAAACGCAGGCATAACACTACTTCTATCAGGCACCTGAGGTAAAAAACTTTCTTGTCTGCTTTGTTTTTTAAGCTTATTTTGTCTCAGTCAGATGTTTCTTTTTCTTTTTTCCTTTTTGTGAAATAATGCTTCCAATTCCTAACAGCAACCTCTTCCAACATCAAACCTGGTGTGAGATCTGTTTTGCACTGAGGTTGGCTCTTGTTGCAGCTCAGTGCGGTTGCTTGCACAGCTCAACAGGAGGGTGCTGGAGTGGGCACCAGGAATGCACGCTCTGCCTCTGCTTGCTTGGATTGTTTAACTTGGAGGCAGGATCTTTCATAGGGAGAAACAGTGATGGGAAAAACAAGCCAACAACAACAAAAAACAACAACTAGGAAGCTCTGTTTTCCCTGTTTCACCCCCAAATCAAGATGGAGTACAAGAAGTTGCCAGTCTGCTTCTATGCTCTGAGGCCAGAGGAAACAGCAATGTCACCCTCATTGAATTAACCTGCTTAGCATGCAAAATGCGTTGTCTTCCTTCACAAGCTTTCCTCTTTTTGATCGTTAAAGACAGGAAAGAAAAGCACTGGGTTTGTGTGCTCAGGCTCCCAGCCAGCAGTGCTTGCCCCCTGTCCTTTTGTAGAGATGGGTGGATGGATCATCTTGTGTAGGAGGGGCAATGCCAGGATCCTGGGCAGCAAGAACTCTCCTGCTTGGGCATGATCTTGTGGAAACATGATTTGTGGAAGTAAGGCCGCGTTATTCCATAGAACATCCCAGTGTAGGAGTATGGTAAAGCCAAGCTCTGTACAAACCCCCGTCTGTGAAGTTCTCCCTGCTATGTGTCACTCACCAGTTGGTATCTTGGTGTCATCCACAGGCAGGTAGGAATCCGCTTCAATAGAAATCTCATGGTCATAGATATCAGGCGAGCCCTATGGGAGGAAGGGAAATGCTGGGATTCCTGCAGGGGTCTTCAAACACCCAGGTGTGGTGATGCTGCAGCTGATCTTGTAGTGCCTGGGGGGCATCCCGGGCATTTCCCACCTTGTCCTCATTAGAGGACAAGTTGCCAGCATGGGTGAAAGGCTGTGTGGGACCTCTTCCATGGGACTATCAGCCTGAACTTGCACCTTGCCAAGCACTAACACTGCCAGCTGGCTAGCCTAAATATGCCAGCATATAGTAGCAGGCAAAAAGGGGGAGGAAGCAAGCATGGTGGGAAGAGCAGCCTGTGCTCCTGCTCATGCTCCTCTTCCTCCCTGGCAGCCTCAGGGATACTGGCAAGGGACTTGCTGGGCAGGAAGAGGAACAAAGTCGAAGCTAAACCTGCATGTTACTATCTAACCTGAGCAGTAGTTTCATGCCCAAAGGTCTCCTGTTCCTCTGGAAATACACCTGAGCTGTATTCCATAGGTGTTGATATTGCTGTATGGCTAGGAGGACAATCTGAGAGTAAGCTAATAACTGCACTGCCATTTTTAGGGCAATATCGTGAGCAGACCTGCAGAGAAAATCTGGAATGTTTCTCACTAAAGCTTTCACAGGTCTCTGTTACACATTTTCCCTTCCTGTGCCCTCCGCCTAGGAATATTTAATTGCCCAGGTCCTCTTCTTCCAAACCAAGTTATAAATACAAAGGTGCAGGAGACCAAAGTGCAGCTGCAATGCAGTGCCAATCACTGTGGGTCTGCTCTGCATCCCCCTGATGCCCCACTGTACAACTCTGGCCATGTCACATCCCTTCTCCATGATGTTGTTTCTCCTCCTATTTTGACCTGGATCTTTATCTGCTACACTGGCTGGTCTCAGCTGCAGCCTCCAGAGAAGGGTTTCAGTACCTTGTCTCAAAGAGACTCATAGAGGCCAGCCAAAAATACCAGGCTATCACTAGGAGATGTCAATTCTGCACCTCCTGTGTAATCTTTCCAAGGGTCCACAACCAGCAGAGGGCAAAACTACCCAACCGCAAACAAAAGAAGGGGTAATATTAATTACTAGGTGGCTGTGTTCACAAAGCACTGGGATAATGCAGCCTTCCTTGAGGTCTATGTGAGGTCTTTTGCAGCTTGTAGGCTGGGACACCATTGCTTTGTCCCCACAAGTCACCACCTTTTTGAGTTTCCTTTTCTCCTTTGCTGAAAATACTCCTCCCTATGCTAGATGCTGGGAATGTCCTGAAGCAGTCAGTGCTGGCCTCCCTTACCCCATCTCCTGCCAGCAGGATCTGACAGCTGAGGCCACCATGCTGGTCCCAACAATCCCACGCAAAGCCTTTCCCACTGGGAGCCTGGGCTTCTTCACTCCTACATGGACCCCTCTATGGAGTTGGGTCTCCCCATACCTACCTGCCCTGCCAGGTTAAAGTACGCATGGTTGGTCAGGCTGATGGGTGTCTTCTTGCTGGTCTGGGCTCGATAGTTGATAGTCAGCTCACTGCCATTGAGCGTGTAGGTGACCCAGACCTTCAGCTCACCGGGGTAGCCCTCCTCACCGTCAGGGCTGAGCCGGTAGAAGCAGACACCGTTTGGGAGGATTTGGGGGCTCCAGAGAACCTGCAAGGACAATGTGTTAGTGCTCCTCTCTCCTTCCCCAGGCTGGGATGAAGTTGGGAACAAAAGGCACACAGGGAAGCGTGCACTGAAACAAAGGTTTCTGTCGATCATCTTCTCTGCTCTTTCTCCTAGGAAAAAAAGAAAAAAGAAAAAAAATACAAAATAACCCAACATCCTCTTGCTGGGGAAAAAAAAAAAAGTGGAAATTGGTAGAAAACACAAACATTAACCTGCTGGCTCTAGGTGACCAAGGAAAACAAGTTTTTCCATGAGTAACTGAAGAAAGGAGGCAGTTTGCTATGGTGGGGCATCTATTCTGGAACTCTGTTACTCCATGCCTCAGAGGGCCTGGGCTGTGATTGATTTTTACTTTGCAGTTGGATCTATCCCCCTCCTGTGGATCTTTTGGTAGGCAACATCAGCTCATCAGGCTGCTGCCTTTCCTGGACTAACTCAGGGCTGGCTTTTAGGGCGCTGGTAGCAATGTAAAATATAAACTGTGCTAAGGTAAGTGGTACCTGACGTGTAGCACTGAGTCCTTGGAGATTTGCAGCTAAGAGATAGATGTTTCTGTCAAAGAAGACAGATCTAGAGGCAGGAGCTGGATCATGCCACTGGAGTGACTGCTTTCATGCCTTGTGCAGAGATCACAACTGGAGAGGACTCATCAAAATGCAACATTTCACCAAGGTTGCCAAATATGATAACCAGGCTGTGGATCCTGCACCAAGTACAGCTTCAGTTCCCACTGCCGTGGGATTCTAGTTTAATACTTTGAGTTTCTGCTTAAGTTCACCTGAGGAAATCTATTTATGGTCAGTTAGCATGTAGATATTTTTAAAGCTAGGAAAGTTATTTTTCTGAAGTTTTCCAGTTCCCCAGCAACGTGATTAAGTATCACCACCACAAGGCTGCAAGCTTCCATGTCATCAAGCCCTGTGTTGATCACTGAGGTCTGTGAGATTATGAAAAAATTGAGAAGATCACCAAGATAGTCACAGCCAAGAGCTATCACATCTTGTTTGTGTTAGGTCTGACCACAGACCTCGCATGGTGGCTGTCACCTGGCTGAAAGGCATCCAGGGGGAGTCCATGGGTGTCTGACCCCAGTCTGATGCCAGGTCACAGAGATTAATCTAATCATGCTGTGTTACTGGTGCTGCCCAACAGTGACATTTTTCCAGACTCTCTGATTCTTGCTTCATCAGGCTGGATGTTCTCTCACAAAACAAACATTAACTAAGGAAAGCATCTGCACCAGCATGTTTGCATGAGTTCCTTTGGGAAGAGAAGGATCAGCTCCTGCTGCTTACACACACATTCAATTTGACACAGCCTAGGGCTTGAGGAAAGCAGTGACCTCTTGAATCTATTGTGAAATCAGCAGCATGGCCAGCAAGGCTTTTAAGAAAGCAGCCCTTCTACTGACAGATTCTGCTTCTCTTACTACTGACAGAGCACAGGTGGCACACAGACCTCTGAATCAGCTCCTGGGAGAATATAGAAGGGTTCAAAGGCAGTAGGAGGTGATTTTGTATGGGAAGGACAGAAGGGCAGGCTGTGGAATGGAAGGGGCGGTCTTCTCCAGGGCTCCTGCAGTTGGAAGGCTCCACTGCAGCCTGGTGCACAGCAGCATACAGAGCTTCAACGCAACATCCTTGAAACCACAGGTGTGGATGTATCACTGTGGATCAGTGTTGCCACAGTGGAACAATGTGTGGCACCTGAGGATAACACAAGCCACCCAGGCAAAGCAAGTACTTTGTGGCTGCTGAAACAGAAAAATCTTGTCTTCCTCTCATCCCTGCATGTGCAGCATTTTCAGGGAGCTGAACCAACTCAGTAACCGCCAGAAAGTCCTGCAGGGTCAGGACGGAAGACATCATATCTCTTTGCCATGACCCTGGAGGCTGTGTGCTGAAAGCCATGGAACCCACCAGCCCAACATTCACCTTGTCAAAGCCCTTGGCTCCTCCATGCAGTGAGTTGGGCCCATTATTAAGGAATAGCTGATACTCTTTTCCATCCATGGTGAACTTCCCTTTGGCAATCCTGTTGGCAACACGACCTACCACAGCTCCAAAGAAGGGGTGCTTCCTTGTGTAGCCTGCATAGAGAAAAAGCAGTGTTCTGTTACGTGGAAGGACCAGGGAAGGACAAGCAGTCTTCAGGTGTGCTTGAGGACTCAGAGATTTCCCTCTCGTCTTCCTTCCAGTGCAGGGGGCTGCAGTCCTGGTGTTGCACAGGGCACACAGCTGGCCAGTTCTGCACATGACCTTACTGCTCTCTTCCCACATCTGAAGGGTGCTTACAGTGGGAGTGGGGTTGGTCTCTTCTCACAGGTGACAGGTGACAGGACAAGGGGAAATGGCCTCAAGTTGTGCCAGGGTAAGTTTAGGTTGGATATTAGGAAACACTTCTTTATAGAAAGGGTTGTTAAGCACTGGAATAGGCTCTCCAGGGAGGTGGTTGAGTCACCATCTCTGGATGTGTTTAAAAACCACTTGGATGTGGTGCTCAGGAACATGATTTAGTGGAGTGTTGTTAGAGTTAGGGTAGTATAGTTAGGTGGTGGTTGGATTTTATGATCTTTAAGGACTTTTCCAACCTGAGTGATTCTATGATTCTATATGGGTGCGGCACTGAGGGACATGGTTTAGTGCTAAGCCTCGGTAAGTCGGGCTGATGGTTGGACTTGGGGATCCTGAAGTTATTTGTCAACCTAGATGATTCTGTGTTTCTATGTTCTTTGACTGAAACAGCTCAGGGAGAGACCTGCAATGTTTACAAATTTGCAGAAAAGCTCAATGAGGGCAAATTTGTCAGAGGGGCACATTGCAACACGGGGCCACCAGTGTCCCCACACCCACTGCTAAGCCCAGGACAGGGAGCACGAATTGCACTTAAACAATCCATTAATTGCAGGTGCCTTCAGGAGCGGATCACAGATAGGAGCAATCAAGTAATCTGTCTGATTTCTTTTTTTTTTTTTTTCCTCATTTATTCATTTATTTTTTAAGGAAACAGATTAATACCCACCTTCGAGCGTGTCAAAGCCCAGGACAATGTCTGCAAATTGCTTGGCCCTGTCTCTTGTCTCCAGTGCGGCGATTATGCACCCAAAGGACAGGATTTCCACTCTGACGCTGTCTGACTGCAGCACAAATTTCTCCACCTCCCCTCCTCCATCCTCCGGGGGCATGTGCCCGAAAATCTCTCTCTTCACCTCTGCCATCTCTCCCCAAGCCCCGTCCTTGCGAAGCTGCTGGGAGGGAAGTCCAGGAGGAAGTGCGGGCAGCTGGGAGTGGAGCAACGAGGGTTACGGAGAGCAGAGTTCCAAAAATCACATGATTGCCTCCGGCGCGGCAGAGCTGGGAGGAGTTACACCGTGCAGTCGCTGCCTGGCAGGCTTAGGAGCGTGCTGAGGGAAAAATGAGTTTTTGGAGGTGCGTGCCCCTGGCCTGGGCTCCATTACACACTACATTTTGAAACAGCTGCTTCCAGTTGCCATGGGGAAGCAACCTCAGAGTGCAGGAGAACCCCAGGAATATGAAAGTAATCTGTGCATGCATTCTTCTGAGCACCTGTTTTCAGATTATTTGGGGGGGGGGGGGAGGAAGGGAGGAGGGAATCCAGTCTCTAAATATTTATCTCCAGCAAAGGCTTCCCTCCAGGCAACACTGCACACAGCTTCCAAACTGCCCACAAAACAAAGCCTCCACGGGGCGGTTGTGCAACCTGCACTTTGTCAGTGCTGCCTTTCTGCCTGCAGTAAAACACAGGCTGCTGTATTCAGGTGCTTCCTTCCGCACCCTTATGGCCCCGACATCTAAGACCGTGCAGGTGCAAGGGTAATACCACGAACAAATCTGCTCGTGAGCCCTGCACCAGATTTTCAAGCTGGTGGGTAAATCAGAAGAGACATCAGCCTGCACAAAGACACATATTACATGAAAGAGCAACAGAGTGAGCAGTCTTCAGTGTTTGAGCAAGGCAGTTCCAAGAGCCTGGCTTTGATGCCTGCAGGATTGCTCACAGATGTCCCATGCCTGTATCCTTCTTGCCTCTGGCAGATGGCGATGTAGGCAGCTGCAGTAGATCTTCTCAGTCGCTCTTATTTTATAGAAGAAGTATGTTTCATGGCTGCACAGAGTTTTGCCTATATTGAGGGTCAAATATAAGATCTTTTCATTTTTCCCCTTTTGCTTCTAGTAAGAAAAATGTGGTACCAGGCCTGGACATATCTGACAGTGGCAGCCAGGCATTTCCACAGCTGATGAGCATTCACAAAAAGCTGTTCCACATCTCCTAGGCTTTGGGTTCACCTCTCTCTTACAGTAGTGACCACAACAGCTATTCCTCTGCCTCGAGGCTCTTGCAAACAGGTGGGGCAGTGCATCGTCTGTTTTCTCCTCTTTCTCCTCACTTTCATCACAGTTATCGCACCAGCCTTTTGCAAGCCAACAAATGCCCAAACGCTGGGCACCAAGGATTTGATGGTGGAGTCCCCATTTATAGAAATAGTTAAGAGATGTGTGGATGTGCTGCTGAGGGAAGTGGTTTAGTGATGGGACTTGCTGGATCAGGTTGGTGATTTGGCTTTGGTGATCTTGAAATCTTTTCCAACCTAGATGGTTCTGCTATTCCATGATTTATCAGCTCCATCACTGTACGTGGCCCTGCAGGCTGACATAGGCATGACATGAAGGCAGGCTGTGTGCATGGTCCAGCTTCTCTAATCCGGGCAAGAGGCTTCAGTTGCAAAGGAGAACTGGAAATTCAGATTTGGAGTGAATGGTCCCTTATTTCCCCAACCAGAACCCTAGCAAAAATGCATATCATAAAAAAGGGTGGTGGTTTGTTTTTTTTTTTTTTTTTGTGTGTGTGTGTGTGTGTGAGGGAGCCATTTACTGCACCATGCATTCTCAGGAAATAGATTTGTTATGAGAAAAATTACAGATGTTTCCCTGAGATCAGCAGGTTGGAAATTCCAGGTGCCTGCAGGGAAGCTGCAATGTTCCAAGGCAGAAATGAAGCATCATTTTACACACGATTGTGCCGTTCCCTTAGGATTCCTTTAGTTTTGTGCTTTTTTAAGATGTTTTGGCTTTTGTTTGTTTATTTGTTTTTAATCCAAAATAAAGTGACTTTGCTTAATATGTGACAGTTAACGAGAAGAAAAAGGCATTTCCATACCCAAATTACAAGCTCCCTTCTTACAAACACTGTCAAAATGAAGCTCAAGAAAAGATTTAGCACTTTTGACGCAAACTTTAGCATCACTTTTGTACCACAAATCTGAAACAATAAAAACATTCTCCATATGACTTTTGCAAGCAACAGCAGAGGAGGAGATCTCATAGAACTCTCATTTTGCAGACACCTATTTGTAATGAGGAGAAGCTGTGGCGGTGTGGTTCTAGGGGAGCTGAAACAGGGAACACAGCCAAGCCAAGATGACCACATGAAGACCAATAACCCCATTACTGACAGTACACACACTCAGCTGGCACTGCCATGCACTTGCCAGGTCTGACTCTCCGCACAGCAAAATCATCCCTGGGACACAGTTGTTTATCCTATTGCACGTTTCCCTTGATGGCCACTGGAAGCTCTTTGGACATGGAGGCTGTTTCTTATCCAGTGCCATGCAGTACCTGCTGCCCAAGATCCTGTTTTGGTCACTCCTGAGATGCTTCTGTAACAGGCTGCATTACTACACTTCCTTCCATATTTCTGACTTTAGTTTAGCTGTGGCTTTCAGCTTATGTGGGATCCAGAGCAAGACTTTGGGACTTGGCAATGAAAAAATCCTCATGGACAGCTCAGGTTATTGCTGACATTCCTTTTTTGCTGGTAACAACAGCAGTGAACGCTGCAGACGGAGACGAGCTCTGCTGGGGCTGATGGCTGCATAGACACAGCAGAGAATGCAAACATCACTTGTTACACCTCCCAGCATTACAAGCCTGTAATTAAATCCCTTTTCTTTGACAAACTTTGTGTAAGCTGGTGGAGCTGAGCCAACACTGGAGCTGCAGGGAGGTTGCATCTGTGGGCAGAACAAAAGGGGAGACATCCCCTCCTCCATCTTATTGCCTATTTGTCAAGTGCATCTTCAGCTCTGCTGGGTGCTTCACCACACACAGCCTTAAAATGGAGCCTGCACTGCTTTGTGCTTCATCTCTTCAGGGGCAAACACACCAAGCCATTGATTAGGTTATTTTAGGATTGTGGCTTGCTGTTGCTCTGGCGGTCGTTCATCAGCAGCCAGCTACACGTGTTTCAGAAAGCTCTTCAAAAAAACACAGCCACCCAAGAGCACTCCTCACACAGCACGTTTCAGATGTGCCTTTGTGCACGAGCTGTTTGTGCCTCAGCAGTAGCTGAAGAGCCATTCGGATGTGCCGGTTGCTATAGAAATTACTTTCCTTGGGAGCTAAAATAATAGCTTGCAGCTCTTGCAACTTGCTGTTGTGTGGGCTGCCTGGAGCCAGAGACACTTCCATGTAGCACTGGGGGCTGGGGAGCATTCTTGCATATTCTGAGACAGATTTTCCTTTCTCTGTGCTCATGCAGCTACTTTTGAATTTAAGCTTTGCAGAGGATGTGTCACAGCTCTAAAGGTTCAGAAATAAAAGCTGCCTATGAAATGGCAGGATGGCCTTGCGGCTGAGGTTTCTGATGGGGGTGAAGAAGATTTGGGTTCCGTTTCCATTTCTGCTTCTGAAAGTTGAGGCTATGGGACTGCTCACACTGAGACAACTTTTAGTGCAGGAGACACTGCATAGCAACTTGTGGGGGCTTACAGGTCTTTAGAAGTACCTAAGCGACTCAAGCAGGAAGGCGACAAGCAGGTCAGCTTGGCTTCATTCCTCATTTTTTCACTGGTGAAAGTACTGGGGGGAAGTAGATGCTCCATGGACCCACAGCTCTGCAGAAGTTAGTGGGTCTATAGATAGTTCTGGGCTCCAGGCCTGACTTGCACAGCAGCTCTTGCTATCTGCCCAGGAGACAGAGGAGGGGCAGAAGAAAGAGGCATGAGAAACACTTGGATGCACCTGTGTCAAGAAGCAGGGGCATGGTGGTCAGGTTTGTGACTCGTGGCACACAGCCTACGTAGGGTCCCATCAGCTGCAGCTAGCACTAGTTTGTTTTTGCAGATGGGGAGCAGCAAAACAGTAAGAGAAGGAGGCAGGAGGGCATAGGATGAAAGGAGAGAGAAAACAAACAGGGAAAGTATTTTGTATCACAGCACAAACCCTGTGCTGTCCTAGAAAATTCGCTCTCAGATGCGTGCATGACTGCATTGGCAACTGGCAGGGAGATGCCAAATGGAGATAAAAGAACTGCAGAGTCTGCTGAAGGCAGCAAGCTCAATCAGTTCCTGTCTGAGCAGCAGCAACATACATAGGTGCAGGGAGGAGGGTGTTTGGGGAAACCACAGGACAAAACCGGGCCTTCGGATGTGAGGCAGCTGTACTTGGCTTAGAGGCAGCTAGTGATAAGAACTTGTTTCACACATGTAGACATGTGGATTTACCTCCTTCCAAATTTAGATGTAGCATGCACCTAAGTTCTGTGCCTGCTCAGTTTTGCTGGAGTTGTATCAGGGGAAAGCTGAGGAAAGCTGACCTTGTATATCTACCCACTATGACTTCATGAGCCTGATTTCTCCACCTCCACCACAAAACTGTCATCTTCAGCTGCCAGCAGCAGCAGCAGCCATTTCACTGGCATTTTCCCCTCCTTGCGAAATCGAAACAACAGAAGCTATACTTGCAAAGTCAACTGCTTCTGTTGAGACAAAATCCGTGCACCGCTGTGTTGCTTTGGGAGCCTGGGAAGATCAATACAATCACACTATAGGGAAGTTACAACAGATTCAAGCATGGCTATTGCCGCTAGCGAGGTAAAATGGTTCAAAACATTTTGTTGGGATTTAATCAGAAGAAAATTCTTTGCAATGGGGGCAACATTTTAAGGTTAATCAATAACTGGAGCCTAATGTTCCAGTTAAGTTTTCATCATCAAAGGGCAAGACACGAACCACATAACATCATTAAATGTCTGTTTTAGAAATGTGTATCCTTTCTGGTAGATCTTCACAGGAGCTTATGATTCTGGGAAACAACCCATTTCACAAATTGAACACTGCTCATTTTTGGGAACTGTTGCCTAAGATAAATCTAGTGTTGTGATGTCTTCTGCATTGGAGACTGCAACACTCAGGAGCAAAGAATATTTCCAGACTCTCTGTCTTTGAAACAGAGTAGCCGTTTTAGGAAGAGAATGACACTTCTGGTGCCTGGATTGCCCGCAGCTGGCCATTTAGCTGCCCACAGATAGCCATGTAGAGCCAGGCTTTGCTAAAGGCAGGAATTGTGTCCACTCGATGGGTGAGCTGCTTGTTCAGTCTGCAGGAGAAGCTGCTCTGAGAGTATTTTGGGCAAGAAGCTCTGCAAGGAAATTTCCTAGGTCAGTAAGGCAGCCACATCTCTGCTGCCCTGCTTAGCTAATCCAGAGACCTGGAGAGCCCCATTGCAAAGAGAGTCCGTGGGGTGGATGCTTTGAGGCACAGACAGCATACTTCTATTGGTGCTGGAGTTGCCAATCTCTTCTGGGCATGCTGACAGATGGGCAACTCGACAGCAAGAGGAAAAGATTTCAGAACTGCAGTTATTTCCTGAAACTGTCCAGAAGAAGCAAAAGTAGAAAACCCTTCCCAGATGAGGATGTGAAAGTTCCATTACAGTGTCTTGGAGAACATTCAGTATCTCGTATTTATGCAGAGAAAGGTGATCTTAAGCAGTGAGAGGAAGTACTGAAGAGGCAGAAACGTTTCACTGTTCATCCAAGACAGAATGCTGGCAACCAGGGAAACAGTAACGGTGAAAATCAGACAAACATAAACAGGCAAGAGCTGTGACCCCAGAACTTTGATCTTTGGTGTTGCTGCACTAGCATGCATGCCAAGACAACAAAATAAAAAGTGTGTAAAGTCAAAAACATAAGTAATATGAAATAACAAGATACAAATGCAAACTTATTTTGCCCCCCTCCATGCTTATCTTGTTGTGATAAAGGCTTGTTTTCATCAAGGTCACTCAGCCTGCCTTGGTGCATTGGACAGGCTACAAGCAAGAGCCCTGTCTTTGCCCTCCTCCTACTTGCACAAGAGCCCCAGCAATCCCTGCAGTGCTCTCCTCAACTCTTCCACTGGTGCAAGACTGACTTGTTTTCTTCTCAGTATTTTTCACTACCACTGGGAAGTGTGTTGCTGCCATGAAAGGTGAACAGGTGTTGGGACCTCTTGTGGAGGGAGGAAGACAGCTTTTGGCCAGGTGGCCAACCAGTAAGGTCGCTCTTACTGTTTTTCAAGGGACTGTTTGAAATGGCTGGGGCTTGACACCACAGATAATGCAATTTTATTTTGTACTCAGATCTGAATATCAGTTCCGAGATTGTTAGCACAGGTATCAGATAACATGGAGAAAACAGTGAATGATGTACCACGAGTAACTGGTTTAAGTGGCTGCACCAGTCTGGGGAGAAAGCAAGCAGCAGCTGCACTTCTAAATAGTGTATGTGTGTGCATGTATATATATAGAAAAGCCACAGCAACAAAGTGAAACGTGAAAATTTTACATCAGGCCATCAAAAAGGCAACAGGAGATCTACTTGTAGTAGATCTTTGTACTGGAGCATTTCGGTTTTACATTTTTAATTGCAATTACATTTTTAAGTTACAAAAGAATTTTGTTTTTCCAAAACATGAGTAAACTTCTTTAACCATCAGACTCCAATCTGATACTTTAAGAAACAATAAATATAATATTTGTGATTGTTTTGAAAATGCTGGTAACATTAAAAGGCTTGTAGACTCTGCTATGCAAGGCAAGTCATTACTGGCTGCTGGATCTGACCTGTACCACAGCTGCTTATTGACCCAAGTGCACATCCATGTTGGTGTTCAAGCCAGCAACAAACACGCTGAGCAGCAGTTTCTCTTGATGGTAACCAGTGTACTGCATGATTAGTGCTTCAGGTTTTTGTTCAAAATTCTTGCAATGAATGCCCCAAATTAGTCATCTACAACCTGCCAGTGCATTGAAAAGAGAGAGGATTGCAGATGCTCTACAGCCTAGAGATAGCATGGATAAATCTAGATAAAATGACGCAAAAATAAAAACAAAGATAAACGTTCTGGTTGTTTGTCCAGGCACTGCGGTGTTTTCCCCATCCCTCTGCAGCTGAGGCAGTGGTAACTTCCAGTGTGGGGAGTAGGCAGAGCACCAATTTCTTGGACTGTCGAGACTAAAACCAAGAAAGGGAACAAAACCCCTGCACATCCATGACACAGCTGCAGATAATGAACACTGATGTAACTGTCCTCTGCACTGCTATGTGCCAGAATTCACACTCAACCTGCGTGCTACATGCTTATCTTGAACACATAATTGAGTGAGTCTACCAACCTTCAGTGGGCTCTGAGGCTGTTGGCAAAGGGTATGAGTTGAAATGGTCAATATGTGAAAGCTACACTAAAGAGCGTCATTGGAAACGAGACTTTAAGCCTTGAAAGCAAGTCTAGCAGTGCAGATCTTTCCAGGAGCTGCCATCCACCCCTGCAAGTCAAGACCCGATCATCCTTCAGGCTTTACTTCATCAGAGCAGCTGAGTTTTGACTGAGAAAAACTGCAGAATGGATCCTTCAGCAGAGTCTCCCTCAGCACCACTGGGTGCTTCTATGGATGATAGTCACCAGCATCTCTTGTAAATCAGAGATATGATCCCTGGAGGAGACACTTAATGGAGGCAAAAATATAAATGGGACCAAAAGAAGTAGAAAAAAAAAAACAAACATGCTCAAGGCTATTTATTAAACAGAAAGATATGGAAGTGGCTTCTGACTCATAAGTTCCTTAAACTTGTAACTGCTGAAAAAAAAAGTGTACCTGAGAGCACTGACTCCATACATCCATTTTTTTTTCCATTTTGCCATGCACACCCGCTGCTGGCAGCTCTTCAGGACAGGATACTGGCTTACCTGTGGTCTGACCCATTTTTCTGTCACCTCTTCTTGACTCAATCGAAAAGCATAGATCATGTCTGAGTGTCATGTCACCCCTAAATCCTCAGCCCTGTATTGTGTGATGGCTTAAGCACTCACTTCAGCTTACATTTGAAAGCCATATCCAGACCATTTTCAGGAATCACCAGTTTGTTAACATTCCCCTACAAATGACATTATTGAATCAATGAATGTTAACTGTTTTTCACTTACGATCAAGCAAACAAAAACCTTTTCCCATTTTTCTTCTGGCTGTTACTTGCATTTCCATGGCACCTAAATACAGTAATCTTAGTAATGGATGTGTAATATATTAGTACAGTAAGAAACGTTGCTCACTATGATGAGCTAATAGCTTAATGCAATGCAAATTACAGCACAGGATGTAAGAAATACAAGCAGCAGAGGAGAGGAGAGAAAATTGTACTGGTAAAAACATGTGCTTCCAAACTATGTTCATAATTAGGTGCTTTACATTCCTACAGGGCTTGAGGATTTTTCTTCATGTCATTGCTTTGGCCTTTATATAATTATGTGGTTGCACTTGGCTATGTGGTATAAGTAAATAACACTAATTGCTTTTCTTAGTTGAGGGTAGTGGCCTGAAACCATGACTTCTGTTTATCAGCTCTGCGTAATAAAAATTGTATGAAACAAAACAAAACCATTTCAGACAGTATTGGCAGCTTTCCTCTATCTCTCTTTTGTACAAAAGGAGATCTGATAGAAAAATAGCAGCAAAATCAGACTGCTGAGTCAGATACTTACAAACTTACATAACGGGGATGCATTTCCATATTTCCTCCTGTCTTTTGTATACTTGCAGCATGGGGGGAGCGACTGAACCAACTCTGCTCACAGTAGCTTAGTGCAGATGCTTCAATGTTGCAACTGAAACATGAAAAATATCTTAATATAACATCTCCATCATGGAATAATTAAATATGACATTAAGTCAGTGAAGCAGAATCTATGTACTGCATGGAAACATGCTGAAACTTCTCTCTGAACACTCAGTAAATATAGATTTTGTCCAACAGTAAGCCACTTCTTCATTTTCAGACAAATAATTATGAATACACCGGGGAAAAGCAAATTTAATTAGTACAGAAATTATCACAGCCTTTCAATGCCATTTTCTGATCGTAAGTCTGGTATGTTCTGTGATTTCTTGGGCTGTTATTTTTTGCAATGGTGTGGTGCAAACGTCTGCTTAAATCCACAGATTTAAGCACACAAAATTAATTTGCTTCATATGGCAAGTAAACTCTTGGGTCCAAAGTAGAAACATCAGTAGGGTAACATATGTTGAGTACTTAGAAATAAAACAAGTGCCAAGAAAAGTAAGTTTAATGTCATCACAGACATGATGTTCCTCATTGTCTGCTTGAAGTCTGAAAAGATGTCTATACATCTTCAACCCTTTGGGCTGTATACCCTTGAAGTCGTAATGAATATTTTACTAGAAATTAAAACTAGGTACAACAAATACTGAAATAAAAGCACAAGTTAAGAAACAAAGAGAAAAAAAACGAGAAGGTGGGACACATTGCAGGCAAAGTTAAATCAAATGTGTGTTTGTAGATGACTTAAATGACAGGACGAGGGGAAACGGCTTTAAACTGGAAGAGGGTAGATTTAGACTAGATGTAAGGAAGACATTCTTTCTTGCTAGAGTGGTGAGACACCGGCACTGGATGCCCAGAGGCTGTGGATGCCCCTCCTGCAGGCATTCAAGGCCAGGCTGGATGGGGCTGTGAGCAGCCTGGTCAGAGGGAGGCGTCCCTGCCTATAGCAGGGGGTTGGAACGAGGTGGTCTTAAAGGTCCCTTCCAACACAAACCATTCTGTGATTCTATGATGCCTGAGGGATGCAGATTCGAGTCAGGTCGGGCAGAAAGAGAAACCAAACCTGGGCCTCTCGCTTCTTGGAGTGCCTTTACCAGTAACTTCCAGGGTAGCAGAATGTTTAAACAGCAAACCATTTTCTTTCTTTTCTAGCTTACAAGCTAGAAAACAACCACCTCAGCCCCACGCCCTTTCTCCATTGACGTGCTTCCTGCAGGGCTCCACTCTGCGTTCACCTGGGCTTCGCAGCCCCAGCAGCATCATCTGCCACTGCCACAAAGCACCGTGAGCCACTTCAGCTGCCAAAGCCTTCTCCCTCCGTGAGGAAAACAGACCCGTAGACAGGTGTGGGCTGTGAGACACACCTTCGCAACGCCTCCACGAGAAATAACCCCGAGCAGAAGCTGTGGCCGCTTTGTGTCACTGCACGAGGCCACAGGCAGCGCGGCAATACGTCGCTCCTGTTATAGGGGTAGTGCAAGGAACGGAGACCTCACGGACCGGCACGGGGCAGCAATCCGTGCGTTGTGAGCTCGTAGGGGAACGCTTGGTGTTACTCCTCACCTGAGGAACGAGGGGCCACGCCAGCCCGCACGGAGAGGCACGCGAGCTCTCTCTCTTTCTACGGGCAGGGGCTCGGTGCTGGGCGCAGACCATTTGCTGAGCAGGGAGCAGCCAGCGCTCCCAGTGACCTTGCAACTGGCGGGATGCCGTCCCCAGAAAAGCCGCGGTAGGAGACGCGGGATCGTAAGGGGAACCGCTCCTTCACCGCCCGCGAGGGAGACAAAGGCGGGCGAGGGCGGGAAGAGGCGGCCGCGCGAGGAGAGCGCGCGGAGGGGCCGTGAGCGCGGCGCGCGCCCCCGCGACTATTGCGCCACCCGGCGCCTCGCGCTCCCCCCGCCCTCCCTTATTCCCGGGCTCTCAGACATCAAAGAGCGATGGAGAGGAGCAGCGGGGGGCGGCACCGAGGAGCCTCGCCGTGAGGTGACGGGCACGCCCGCCCTCCAATCGCAGCGCGAACGGCGGCCGATGGGCGCGCTCGCTAGCCAATAGCCGAGGAGTCCTCGCTCCCTCCCCGGCTCGGAGCCAATCGCGGAGCCGCTGAGCGGCGGGGAGGCACGACCCGTTCCCGGGGCGGGGAGGGGGCGTGCGGGGGGACGGAGCGCAGAGCATCTTTGGCGCTCGCTGCCGCCGGGCTCCGTACCCGCTCCTCCTCCCTGTCGCGTGTGCGCCCTCCGCCAGGAGCCGGCCCGCTCCCACCCTCCTCCCGGCGATGTCGTCTCCGTCGTCCGGGGATCGGTATGAAGAAGAGGAGGAGGAGGACGGCGCCTACGAGAGCCAGGCCAAGCGGCTGAAGCCCAGCGCGGCCGCCGAGGAAGGCGAGATCGAGTACAGCGGCGCCGAGGAGAGCGAGAGCCGGCGGGACAAGGTTCCCCCGCAGCGCGGAGGCGGCTTTTCGGGCGGGGTGAGGGCTCCTTCCCTCCGCAAGGCGGCGGGGTGCGGGGCGGGGGCGGGCGGCGGAGCCCCCTCCTCGTGGCGAGGCTCCGGGCCGCAGAGCGGGGCCTCCGGGCGCGGGGCGGCCTTCTGGGCGGCTTCCCTTCGTGCCCACCCGCGGCCTGCCGGAGGCCGTAGCCAGCCGGCCCTTTCCCCTGGGCACGGAGGCGCTTCCGGGGCGGGGGGTGCGCCGCTTTGCCCCGCTCCGAGGCGGTGGGCCGCCGGCTCGGGGCCGTGCTGCTGAGCCCGGGCTGCGAGGCGGGTTGTGGTGAAGCGCGGAGCTCGCCGCCGCTCCGTGGGCTGCTCGGTGCCTTTTCGGATGTCGCCGGGACGAGTTTTGCGCTCGCCCTGTTGCTGAGTGTAACTATAGAAACGTGCGGCGGGGGAAGAAAGCGGGCGGAGGGTTCCTTTCGTCCGTCCGTTTGACCTTATTGTCTGGCTGCGCCGGGCTGTGAGGCTGATGGCGAGTGCCTGCCGCTCCCTTAAGTTCCCCCGTTCCTTCCGTCGCTTTCCCCCGCTGTGAGCCGGGCTGACGGACGCCTTAGTTCGGTGTGCTTGCTTTGCTGCGCTCTTTGTGTATTTGTATCAATCAAAGCAGTAAGCGAGACCCATCGATCTGGGCTAACGGCACTTCTGCGTCTAGCCTTTGATTTCTTACTCCGCCGAATTGCCCGGATGATTTGAACCGTTTATTCAGTTCTCGATGGCACTTTGTTTCCTCCCTGAAAAGCAAGATCAACGAGAGCTTGATTCCATGACATTTAGAGTAGTTCTGTGTTATGATTTGGCTGAACTACGCTGCTTAACAACGGGATGAATTAGTAACAGATGAATTAGCGCCTTTGCTGTTACCATCTTTCCATCAGCTGAACCTCTTTCTGGACTGCAATCACCTGCTGAATGCGTAGAAAAGTTTCCTGGTGAACTGCAGTAAAGTTGCACCTTTTGGGATAACTGTTTTAAGTGTTATACCTTGTCACAAAGCATCATCTATGGCCTTAGTAATGCATTCTTAGAGGATGCATCTGAATTAAATCCTTATGTTTGCATAAGTTATCTTGACATTTCCTCATATAGGAGAGTTGGGCATCACACACCGCGTTTCAAACAGGGACAAGATACTCCTCTTACCTTTCTAAGTTGCCAGTTTGTTATTTTTAACTTTCCTTCATTTTGGCGTTGATTGTCTTTTTTTTTTTTTTTTTTTTTAACTTTAGTATCTCAGTTTTTATGCTAGTTAATGCACAAGGCATACAGCCCTGCTAGGTAACAAGAGGATAAAGTATGTCTGTAACCTAACATTTTGGATTTTGGCTGTGTTTCGTCAGCAAAGAGACTGAAACAAGTGTGTAGGAGGTCTAGAAGAGAAGGATTTTAGGTAGCGTGTCGTATCAGTTGCAGTGTGCCTCAAGAGGGTGCGTGGTCACAGACTCTTGACTCTCCTAATGCACTGTGATGGTTTGTTGGCAAAGCTGTACTGATGAGCTATCTGGGGAGGCAGTACTGGGGTACAGCCTCTGTAAATGTCGTCCTTCCAGATCTCACTCTCCCCCATAGAATGCTGCTGTAAGACCACCTCTATTCCTCACCCTGTCAACTCTCCAGTCACAGCTCTCCATGCTCCTCAGTGCTCAGATGAGACAATAGGAAGGAGCAGGGGGAGGCAGCAGTTTTCTGGGTAATAGAGATCGTACTAGGTTCTTAAGAGCAAACTGTAACATCAAGAGAATATGTGAAAAATGAACAACTGAGTGCTTTTGTCTGGAGTTTGTAAGAGCAAAATGCCAGTATCCATTCGTTAAAGTTAGTTCATGTGAACGTTAGGGTTTTTTTTTCTTTAATTGGTTTTAAAAAAAGAAAATGTGCAGGAAATGGATTATTTTTTTCCCCTCAGACATACCACCTTCATTTTGTTCCTGGATAAACGTTCCTAGCACATAAAAGTTAGTTTCGGTTCAAGGTGAAGATGTACAAGATAGGAGTAGGCTGAGGGAGTAAGTGCAGGTATGCTGGATTGCTCAGAAAGAAGCAGAAAAAGAATATGTAAAGTGAAGGACAAAGATCAATACGGAATGGGGAATTAAGAGGGAGAAATGGGAAAATGGATAACTGGAGTAGGGAGAGTGGTTGGAGTCTGTTAGCCTCATGCTTTTCCTCTCTTACAGTGTCCTAAAATAATGGTGAATTGTCATCAGTTACATACAGGTTGTGAGATAAAACCTGTTTCATAGTGGGACCTTTTAGTTATCCCCTTGGCATGATCTCTCCCTGCTGGGCTGTTTATTGTTATTGTTGTGATGTTTTCTTTCCTCTGGGATTGCCTTGTGAGTTGCGTAGTCCCTTACTGCCTCTAAGTTCTGTGTTTCTGCAAATGGGTGCCTAGAAGTCTTTCCTGATACGCAGGTTACAGATGGGTAAGAATATATATATATTTTTGTTCTTCCTTTGCCTCTGTTCCCCACCAGTAATGATACTGCACAGAGTCAGGGGGGTGTGCTCCTTCCTATTGTCTCATCTGAGTGCTGAGGAGCATGGAGAGCTGTGACTGGAGAGTTGACAGGGAGAGGAATAGAGGTGGTCTTACAGCAGCATTCTATGGAGGAGAGTGAGATCTGGAAGGATGACATTTACAGAGGTTGTGCTGTGTGGTGGGGAGACCTGGGCAGAGGAGTCAGAACTGGGTTATAGCAGAGTCAGGACACAGGGAGAAAGCGGGGTGGGAATTAAGAGCTGTGTTGGAGGGTGGTTGGAGGGCCTCTCAGCTCTCTCCCTCATGTAAATTTCTTCCATTGGTTAGTGTTGTATTTAACTTTTTTTTTTTTTTTTCTGGTAGCATTCATTTGCCTCGCTGTCTCTTACATGCTTTATAGAAATATTGAAGAATAGGTAAGGATGATTGTTATGTTTGGGGAAGTGGGATGTGGTGTCAAAATACACAAACATAAAACCAGGTTCCTGAAAGGTTAGCTAGGAGTGTGAACATGCAGCGTCTGAGCTGCTCTGCTATAAGTTCGGGTGTGCAATGTTCTTGCTTTGCAGTGTAAGTGGGCAGCAACGCACCTCAGGAGTAAACTGCTTCATGTCTGTCACAGGCAGTAGCAGTGGCTAGATGGAGATGAGTTCAGAGCCTAGAAGTCTATTATGGAGCAATCTGAGTGTAAATCGTCCTTCTTCCTTTGCTCTCCATCACAAAGGCGACTAAAGCTAGTTCCTCTTCCAGCACCTCAGGTATTTGTTCCTCATAATTGTCTCCTCATAATGCTCCGTATTTGTTTTGTTTTAGGTTTTAAGAGATGTATTTGGATTGCCCTGAGCACAGGGGAAAATAAAGAATCATAGAGTTGTTGTTGAAGACCGTGCAGGAAATGCTGCATATACTTCAGAAAGCCTTTTCTCTGTCACGCCACCTCCAATGGGCAGAGCTGAAATTACTGGGGAATGTGTTGTGTGCCTTCACTTTCCCTTTACGGCATGGTAACTGTGCAGCTGCATTCGTAGTTAGGCACTGACAATGTTTTAGGCACTTGCATACAGAATAAGCAACCTTTTGGGGCTCTTCCAATTGCAGTTTTAAATATAACAACTATTTCAGAGCATGTGAGAAGGATGCAGTGAGGAAGAAGTTGTAAGTGCGTGTGATGTTCTGAATGATGAGAAATGAAATAGCAAGGTGTATAGGTATCTAGGGGAGAAAATGTGAAGGAGAATAGCATCCTTCTGCAGTAAAGAGAAAGAGAGATGGAAGCAGAGGAATAGTAAAGAAGCAGATGGTCCAAAAAAAGGTAATATGAGCTCTGGTGAATATATTGACTGGAAAGGTGTCTGGAGAAAGGATGCAGAACAGGTGTCTGTGCAAACAGTGCAAAGTTCTCTGATCTAGAATTAGTGAACAGAAGAGGCTTCATACAGCTAGAACCCTTCCTGACTTTCTTCCTTTCTGGAATAACAGAATCAAAATTTATTAGCAAGACGCCAGTGATATATTTGAAATGTTGCCTAGGAATATGTAGGTCAGTAAAGAAAAGATATATTAAAATGCTGCAGTTGTTCTTCAGAGCTTCCATTACAGTCACGTGTATATGAAATAACCAAGCACATGAGGCATGATGCAGTTATTCTAGGGCTTCCTTCTCTCTCTGGAAACACAGTTTCAACGTTACCTGTAATGTTGGCAGTCTTTTTTTTTCCAGGAATCCTTTTCTGTTCTTGTTACTGGTCTTGAGCACTTAGAAGAAGTCTGTTTCCATTACCTATTTAAGTACTACTTTTTCTGCCCAGCTAATGATTCTTTAAGAAACCATTACTGAGCTTTGAGAAGACATCCTGGGCAATATATATTTAGCAGGCACAGCAGTAACACGAGCTGGTGTGTTTCCTGGCTCTGTTGGAGGGCATCGTGCAGGGGTTAGGCATGGGGTTCCTGTGCCATTGGAAGAAGTAAGCAGGGGAGCACTGGTGTTGGCTCATCTGTGTTACATGCTCCGTAACCACTCTCTGTGCCAGCTGTAGCATATATAGACTTCTCAGGATAGGGCGACTGCGAGACCTTAGTCAAAGTGCTGTGTTTCTTGTTTGTGGAAAGGGAAGGTGGCAAGCAGTGGGATGAATTCTGACTTTGGCTGTGAAGGTGCTTTACAGTGACGGATGTATTTGCGTTCTCATTTAGACTACTGACTTTATTTTTTCCTTTTAGGGGAAATCCAGGATTGTTCTAGATTTGCAACTTGGTAGCTACAAAACTTGTTTGATGATCATATGCACGTCTGCCCTCGTGAATGCTTTTTTGCACTCGAACATATGCCAGTAGCACATGTTGGTGTCTTTCAGCAATATGCTGTGTGAATGTCAGTTTGTGACTTCCTGGCTTCAGGCTGACTTGTGCTTCGTTCCTGCACCGCTGTTTGCTGCTTCTGGTCAGAGGCTATTCTGAGGAAAGCAGACTCCCACCGCTTTAGGCCTGTGTACCTTCACTGGCTTTGTCTAAACACTGTGATGAGGCAGTTACACAGAAATGCTATGCGGACAAGCCCTCAGCTTCATGGCAAGTGACTGAGATTTTACTACTATTTTTTTTTTTATTTTTAATAAAGCTTCATCCTTTTCAAGCTTTTGTGTTAAGTTTCTACAATAGCGGCAGTGTTATGATTTATTCTTGCTTAATCTCCTACTGTACTTCATCCTAATAAATAATGCTTTCCATATAGCATTATGAGTGAAGGAGATTTTGCTTAGAATGCTAAATATCTTAACTATAAAAGGAAACAGAGATTGCATTTGCTGAAGGTTCTGAGAATCATTCCAGTTGCAGTAATGTGGACACTCCTGTATGTGCATGTAACTGATGTATAATGGATTCAGAAATGCAAGCGTAAAAGTAAATGTTTGTAATGCTGTTAGAAAGCTTTGTATCATGATTAGGCAAGCTTTAATGCAAATACAAAGGAAAATGCTTGACAAGAAATGTGAACTGGAGCAGGAATTGAACTGGAAAGAGGACAGAGACATAACATACCATTAGGATGCATACTCTGAAGAACTTGGCTTGTCTGGGGGTGCTCATTCACTAAGGTAGCTCTTTCTAGTGAGCCTTTGTTTCAGTGAGAAAACCATTGCCTATATTTACCATCTGATATGCAGTGAAATATTCTTAGGTACAATTTCTTGAATGTTAAAAGGAGAAGGAAAAAAAAAGAAGGAATGCATATTCATAGCGTTAACAGGGATCTTAATACAGTAACAAGTATGTGGGGCAATGAATAATTGATTTAACAACTTCTAAATAAAGTAAAGCTACTTGCTGTCTGAACATCTTCGAGCACTAGACTTTGCAGAAAAAAATGGTAATTACTGTTTTCTCCCGAAGGGTTCTTCAGGTGCTTCTTTCAGCTTTGAAATTTATGCATGGGTAAAGAAGAGAGAAGTTGAGAATAGAAGTATGTGTGGAGCTTTGTTCCTTCAGCGATTCTCTGAGTACCTGCAGTTCAGAGTTTTAACCTTTCTTAATAATTTGATCACTGCTACCAGAGCTGGGGTGGTTAATTCAGGATTACTTTATAACTACCACTCCTTGCATTTACTCACAGCTGCCACAGTTCTTATTCAAAGAAGTATGTTGCAAGTGAAAATGCTTTCATGGTGCAAATGACTCGGACATAAATGAAGATTTAAAAAATAGTGCAGCAGGTTGTTCTGAACGCTGACAACATCCCATGGCCTGCTTTATGGTTCACGTGCTCAAAGGAAGGAGAAAATATGAGGAGAGCTGTGTATGGAACCCAGGAGTTAGATACAGGAGACTCAATTTGTAGTTACCTGGGAAAAGCTATTTCCTTTCCTTCTGTAGTTTATAAAGATAGGGAAAGGAAGAATGTGTGTAGCATGCACTCAGCAGAGCTGAAAGCTCCTTTGTACTGCAGATGAGAATGTCCCTCGGCTTCCAGAAGGTGCTGTGCTTCTTACTACATAGAAGTGAAAATTCAACAAGACTTGTTAGATCAAACGAACACACTGACGTAGTGAATTCGTAAACAAGAACTTGACATTGCTGTTACCTGTACTAAATCTGCATGTTACTAAGTACAGTGTATTTCATGCATCTTTATTATGTCTAGTCTTCCTTTGTGTATCTCTGTCATTATTGACTAATACTATTTCATCAATTTTTTTTTTCTCTTGGCTTAAAATAAACAAGGTGCGTTTCAGCCCTACTTCAGGCTTCACGCAGAAGGATGGAGCTGATCCCTGCCTGTCTAAATGGTTCAGTTGCACAGAACTCACTGCAGCTCTACTAGCTCACTGAGAAACATTTACTGTGGCAATTCTGTGTGCCTGCGTACAAGGGCTGAAACCAGTTGATGAAAATCAGCCTTGGGGTGAAAAGAAAGAGCGTGACCACCTGTACTGAAATAGAATCTTTTAAAAATATACATCAAGAGCACTCGGAATTGCAAGGGATTGCTGGTTTGTTTCCAGTATTGGACTGAGCCAGCATTTGGTTACACTGGAGGACACAGCTCTGCACATGTTAGGAAAGTAACCAGTCTTGATTGAGTTTACTGATGGCCCTTGTTTGTCGCTGCTTTTTTGCTTTACTTCTTCAGGAAACAAGACTTGTCTCAGATGTCATAAGCAAACAGGAAGCATGTAAAAAATATTTTAGGTGTTGTGCGTGTTGAAATATTTTCTGTTTGGAACAAGTAGGGTGGAAGACCTCCTTTAATCAAGTAAATTTTTTAGAATACACTTCATTTTATACTAGAAAAATCTTGCCTGTGTGAATGTGTTAACAAAGTCTGCAAATTATTTGAAGTAGGCTTCAGCAGTTGAACTCTGCAGTCTGTTTGGAAAGAAAAGTGGAATTGTTTAAAATGTACTTTGTACATTTAAATGGCTGCTTCTGGACCCAGTGTAGTGTCTGCCCAATAAGTTTAGCTAACAATATTGATGTTCCTTGTTCTGTACTGAATACTAAATGTTGTTTTGTTGTTGTTAGGATGCAGGGGGAAGTCATCACAAAGTCTCTGTTTCTCCTGTTGTCCATGTCCGAGGGCTGTGTGAATCAGTTGTGGAAGCAGATCTTGTGGAAGCTCTGGAAAAGTTTGGAACCATATGGTACGTCAAACATTGTGAAGCCACATCCCTCAACAAGTTGGAAGCATTATCTAAAAGTCACTCAGATCTCTTTAAATACATTGTGATAGCCACTTCAAGTCTTGGATTTAGTTACTAGCAGAGCAAACAACTTTCTAGCTGTGTGAAGATTCTCCTTTTGTACACGTAAGAAGTCTGGTTAAGCAGTTACCTTTTCTGTGTACCCTAATACCTGCTGTCAGACTGCTAGTTTTAGCCTGAAGTGTGAACTGTAACAAAACTGAACTTCAGAACAGAATGAGCCTTTTTCCACTGGTTTTATATGGGAGAAGTGCTTATGACATGAGATGGTTATTCAGAGGGAGCCTCTTCTGTGTCAAAGCAGCTGTAAGCAGAATAGTAGAGGTAAATTGGTAGAGCCAGTTTATTCTGAGTGCTTCATTTTAGAAAAATGCATTTCTTTTCAGTGATATGCTAGTATTGAAGTAAAATGAGTTTTGGAGATAGTACAGTGGTATTTTTCGTTCTCTAAATATTCATCTAACTGAAGAGCACTTGCATTAATGTCTTAAAATAAATAAAATGAGGTGCCAAAAGCTTGTTTAGGTGTACAAGTAAGTACATTTTAGCCTGAGAAGTTACCTTTTCCAAAAAAGAAATTTGCTGAAAAAAAAAGTTTGGTTAACTAGAATGCTTTTGTTTATTTCTTCCAAGGTAGTTTTGTGTCAGGAAAAGAATAAGCTTTTAAATTTCTTGGTTTAGTGTACAAATTTAAATGTTTTCTGTAAATTGCATTTACTTTAATCCTTTACGTCATAAATAACTTAATGAGCTTTTTTAAAACTTGAATTTGTAATCCTAGTAAACAATTACCTAATTATTGTGTTGGTTAAATGTTCTTGTCTATTATACATTTTCAAGACATTTTCAACTGCTCATTACTTACTTTTCTAACAAATGCATTTCTTTGCTTCATGTGAGTGCTTTAGAAACACGTGACCGGGCTTGGGAAGTGCAAGAGGGAAGACCTGGCTTCCTTGTATGTCCTTGTTTGGACTTGTGTAGAAAAGCAGAACGTATCATATAAGACTGCTACTGAATTTCAGACTAAGCATATGGGAGAGTTTACTGTATTATTTCTCTCCCCAGTTATGTCATGATGATGCCGTTTAAACGTCAGGCTCTGGTAGAGTTTGAAAAAGTAGAAAGTGCCAAGAAGTGTGTGACATTTGCAGCAGATGAACCTGTGTACATTGCGGGGCAGCAAGCTTTCTTCAACTACTCGACTAGTAAAAGGATTACTCGGCCGGGGAACACCGACGACCCATCTGGTGGAAATAAAGTTCTCCTGTTGTCAATCCAGAATCCTCTCTACCCAATTACAGTGGTATGTTTCTCTTAATTTAATAATGCAACGCTTGGAAATGACAGTCTTCATTACATCATTTCCATTGTGTGCTATGAGGGCTGCTCCAAAAGTAATGCCTCTTATTTTATGACGTTGACTGACGGTGTCAGAGGCAGATGTTGGTGGTATGGCAGTAGAGGTTGAACCTTCTTGCCAATATCCCATTACATTTTGTTGCTGTGGAACAGATGGCAGCAGAGGTGCAGTGTGATAAAATGGCGTATGGCATGGAAGTACAAATGGACCAAAGGTGTAGAATTCCACCATGCTAAGAAAATTTATTGGCATTAATCAACACTTGTTAAATGTTTACGGAGACCAGACAGTGGATATAAGCACAGTGAGGTAGTGAGTGGTGTATTTCAGTAGAAGCGACAGTAATGATGGGTCACTTCTGCTGGCATGCGTTTCTGAGTGCAGCATGCAGGCTCTTATTCATCACTGCAGAAATGCGCAGCTAATGGTGACTGTGTTGAAAAATAGTGTTTTGTAGCTGAGAACTTGCTCTATCAAATAAGTGTTACTCTATTCTTCTTATCTGTTGTCGTATCTGTTTCAGTAAATAGGAGGGATTACTTTTGGAGCAACCTATGTACTGGTTTAAATTGTATACTGTTAATCTTGAGTCAAGAATTAGTCTTCTACCAAACCTTTATATCATCTTCACATAAGTATCATTCAGGTTCTGGAAAAAAATGTTTGTTAGTTTTTTTTTTCCCTATTGTTTTTGAGATGACTCAGTCCTGTTGTGCAGATATTTTGCAATACATTTAAAAACTTCAGTGGTCAAGATTTTGTAATGTTGCCACATACTTGAAAAATATTTCCGAATATGTTGACATAACATCAGGAATGTTGCTATCTTTTAGGCCCTGACGGGGGGTATGTTTAAATAGCAAGTCATTTTTTCCAGTAAGAAAGGGTTATTTTATTGCAGCCATTCATTCTTAAGTATTTTCTTTGCAGAAAGCTGAAACCTTGATCTGTTGATGATCAGCTCCACTTTGGTGGAATCTTCCTCGCTTTTTATTTGGGCTGATGCATTTTATTTTCAGTATCTCTGGTCATATTATTTATATACAGTTCATTTTTTGTTTAACAATACTGTAATTAAGAGCACAGAATATCTTTTCCATTGAATGTCTGCTTATATTTTTTCATAAAGACTTACAGCCTATGTTAAATTACACAGGAATATTTTGGGGGAGAATATTTTGGCATGTCTCCTTAAGGCAGACTTGTTAAACTGTGGCATATACATAAGTTACTTAATCTTGGAGAAACATGTAGATATTGGATAGTAGAGATCAGTCCAAGCATCTGGCTTGTGTGGAACCATGTAACTTCAGTATTAAATTCTGTTTTATGACCGTATATTATGTTAGCAAATTGAGTGAAGCTTAACAATTCTGGAATTACTTAATCACAAACAATTGGTTCCATATCATGCTCTCTGCTTTGTTGTGTTGTGAATGTAGATAGGTTTTTGCCTACTGATTCATTTGTGGATGATGAATGTGCTTTCTTCTCAATGTTTTCTTTATAGAAAAGCATGGCAACGTATGACTTTATAATCAGGTTTAAAAATAGACCTGCCTTGATCTGTGTGAACCAATTAATTGACTGAGCTGAATTGTTCTTTGCATGTAAATGTAATACAGATTTTTGGAAGCTGTTTCATTAAAGCATTTTCAACTTAGATTGCAAAAGCAACTGAGATGAATGCAGATGCTTGAATAAACAGAAGCACCATTCTTGGCTAGGAGTATTTGAAAATTCTGAACGTGAAACCTCTGGCATAGCAGCATCTTGGAAAGCAAAACCAAAACCCACCTTCTTTTCCTTTCTGCTGCCCCTTCACTGTCTAGTGTATACTGATGAGTACTAGAAGACAACATATTTCCAAAACTACTTAAAAAGCACCAGAGCTCGTCAGAGATAGTACAGACCAATTAATTGAGTCTGTAGCAACTGGGAAGAGCAATTGTGTAGTCCTAGAATGGTTTGGGTTGGAAGGGACCTTAAAGATCATCTGGATCCAACCCAATGAGAGTGGTTTGCTGTGGTAGCTGCAATGTTTTAAACGACTATCAATTTCATTTGATATTAGGTTGCTACAACTCTTAGGTATTCTAATGTACATGTAATGTTAGTGTTAAGTCATATGGTTAATTTGGTAATCTGAAATAGGTGAATTAATTTTAAAAAACAAAATGAATTTAAAGCTGTGTGTGTGCCTGTTGACTGACTGCACTAATGATGTTTTGAGTAGAGCTTGAATATTGAAAGAACTTTAGAATTAGTTCTAATGATAATAGGAAATTATTTGGATGATGAATTGTGAAAGAAAGTCGTATGCCCTAAAACTGATGTCATCTGAAGCTGGGAAGTCAACATGACACTTCTCTTTCAATCCAGAAGAGTTGAAGGATAAAAATATGTGCTATTTAGTATACCTACAAAATGTGCCTATGGTGTAGTCTGCTAAATTTTTTTTTAAGGCTGTTTTAATCTCTTCTAAAAATGTGTGTTCATCTTCTGAAAAACTTTGGGTTGACAATCTCCACTGCTTGCTTCATTTAGCTGTGTAAAACACTCACAGGAGTGCCTGGTGTAAGCCCCTGAGTGCACTGAATTCTTTTTTTAGTGGTAGTACACACATGTATTAAGGGTTATGGTGCTTGATATACACCAAGAGTTGCACCACTGCAGCTGTGCCAGAAAGAAGACATCCTTTCTGGTTTTTTTTTTTCTTCTTCTTTCATTTGTGTGCTTTGTTTTAAGAAATCCAGCATAGCTTCTTGCTTTGCCTCTTAACTTCTATACTGTTCTACTGAAGATAATAAATACTTACCCCGAGGATGTGCACTAAATTCTTGGAATGACTGTTTTGGAATTATTTGGTTTGGATATACAGAAAGGAAGGAGAAAAACAGATGGTGATAGTGTTCCACTGAGGTGTCTGTGCCATTGTGTGCTAGCATTAACTACCAACTGGCTGTCTAGTAAACCTTAGGTTTACTCTCAACTGTTTGAACGTTGTCTAACAGGTATATTGTTTAAAGAATCACGATTCCTGTTTGTTCAGATTCTCAAGACCTGTTCTTTGGATTTCTAAGTGGGGATGTACAGTCACCATATCAAATAAATGCATTTTTCTTCGTTAAATTCAAGCTTCAGCCTAGTTTCTGGCACCATTATGTCTGAATTCTGTGTAATGTGCAGTTGTTTGAGGTGCTGTGCATCAGACCAAGCCAATATTACGATACTTTGAGAATAAGGCAAGATTTCCCTTGGTATTTCATTCCCATGCTGCAGTGAGACTGGTCTTGAATTTTACTGGTTCCTTGCAATAGTGAAATGCTGGTGAAAACATTGCTCTGACAGCAAGCTTCTGCGAGCCCAGGATTTCCTCTTTAACTTTTCTGTGCTTTAAGTGGGGAAACACAGCATCTACTTACACTGTCTTTGACTCAGGTGCACATAATTGAATTTCTCATTTTGATAAGCTACCTAAGCTTGCATTGTGGACTTCTCTAGGTTATTTTTCTGAAGATAACTGTGAATGATTACAAAGCACCAACAAAATCGAAACCTCAGCTATAAGGGTTTTGTGAAATGAACTGTACTGTAACTACAGCATCATCATGTCTGTTTGCTTTGGTGAAGCTACTACAGTGCATGATTAAAGGCAGCACAGTCTTGAAGCATGCATGCTGTTACTGAGTTTTAACACTCTTTGCAGATACTTCTTTGTGTGAGTAATTCTTGTATAAGTTTTTTCCTGTTGTTAATATTTGACTGCCTATGCTACGTTATCCTTCAAAATGCTAAATGTAAAAGTAGAAATTGTATAGAGAAAATTGTAACTTAAAAGTTAACAAGCATTTAAAAGCTAATAGAAGATAATGTAAAACTAAGTTGTTTGAATTTTTGCTCCAGTTAAAGCAGTTTTTTCTTCTTTCTTAGGATGTCTTGTATACTGTGTGCAACCCTGTTGGCAAAGTTCAGCGCATTGTTATATTCAAGAGGAATGGAATACAAGCTATGGTTGAATATCCTTTTTAGACTGTGATTTTTTTTTTTTTTTTTTTTTTTCTGTAGGTTTTCAACTCCAGATCGGATTTCAGAATGTCAGAAAAATACCATTTAATTTTGAGGCCAAAAATCTCTCAGAAATTACAGTGTTTTTGGATATAAATTTTAGATGTTTTAAGGGAAAATATCACTTATACATGTAATCTTTGGAGGGAAGTGATGCTGTCAACAATGATCTTGATAACCATGTTTATAAGTGACCTTAAGGCTAATAATTCTTGGCATAAAATATGCCTCAAATTTGGCAATACACTGGGCAAAAAAATGTGTTGTGATTTCTAGCTGTATGGACACTCAAGAAACTGGTAAGGGGTTGCAGAGGTGCGGTTTAACTTCTTCAAACTTTTCTAAAATAGTTCTCATGTACTGTTTGACTTTTTGTTCTGACTTTAATAAAATGTGAGACCAACTGAGGCCTCATGGAGGAAATACCCTGCTCTGTTATCCTTCTGTTTATTGTATTTGTAGCATTAAGTTGTACATTGTACGAGTATTGTTAATGTGTTACTGTTGTGTGTGGAGTCCAAAGTCTGATTTGATTAAGCCTTAGTTCATAAAACTCGAATAGACCTATTCCTAGAGGTGATTACCTTCCATTTCTGAAGATGGTATTCAAAGAAAATTGTTCTGAAATCTCAAGTGCTCTTGTGATTTTTGCATACTATCCATGTGACAGGCTTTATGAGTGGATTATTTCTGTAACATGTCAATGATTTAACTAGTGGCTGTGCTGCTGATTTGCCAGGCAAAAAGAGTTGCCTCACAGTCCATTAAAGCAAGCTAACTGCTGTTTATCTGACTTAAACTGTGCATCTTAACAGATGCACACAGTTCCTGTGGTAGCATAGTAAGTTGTGGCAAACAGCGTTGTTTAAATTATATGTTTGTATAGTCAGGGATTATTCTGTGTCATATGAAAGATTAGGGTAATTGTGGGGAGGACCCTGCACGTGCTCTGAAACTGCCATGTTTCTGTCCTTTGAATTAAATTATACAATATGGCTTTTATTTAAAAAGCAGACAAAAACCCACCATACAACCAGCAATTAAAAGAAAGCTTATAAATGTAAGCAAAGTATTGCATCAGTATAAGTGAACAGTTGCTGGGAGAAGCTTCAGAAGAAGACTTGTCTGAAAGTTTCCAAAATTTACTCAAATTTCACCGCTATGTAGGTTGCTCCTAAAGTAATTCCTCCTATTTATTGCCCTGGAAATGACAACAGATATAAAGAGCACAGCGACACTATTTGATAGAGCAATTTCTGAATTATGGAACACTGTTCTTAGTCACCACCATTAGCTGTATGTTTTTGCCAGCGAAGAACAAGAGCTTGCATGCCATGCTTGTAAAAATCTGCACCAGTGGAGGTGACCCACTGTCATCTGGTGCTGCTGCTGAAGTGCACCACCTGTTGCTCTGTGTTCATATCCACTGTTTGGTCTTTGTAAACATTCAGAAGCACTGATGAATGTCAGTGGTGCAACTTTCTCCATATGGAGGAATTCACTTGAGTCCCTTTGCTCCTTATGCACTTCCTCATCAGATGCTGTTCTGATTGCTGCTCTGCTGCCATCTGTTGCACTGCAACAAAATGTAATGGAATATGGGTTGTAAGGTTCAATATCTACTGCCACAATACCACCGTCCACCTCTGATGTTGTGGGCAAACATAACAAAACCAGAGGCATTACTTTTGGAGCACTTCCCATAGTTGCATTACACATCACTCCTGAAGATGTGCTCCTACAGTTCTAGCCAGCCTCTAACAACTTCCTAGAGGTGTGAGAAGCTTAACTTTTCTTGCTCTAATCTTTGGCAGTCTCAAGTCAGTTAAAAAAATTTTGCTGTGAACCAGTATTACAGTGGAGGAAGTTGGGTTGCATGGATATGGTAAAACACAATATTGTTTTAAATATAATAAACATATACTTCCAAGGTTTCATGTAACTATATCGAATGATGGCACAAAATACCTGGTTTATTACAGGGTTCGAGCTGTCTGATGCAGTATGTTACCAACTTTGTATGAGATCATGCATTGCCATGAGCCAAGGCTTGTATGGCTTTTTCTTCTAGTAATAGAACCAATCTTTGGGGTACGTAGAGGATATGAAATAGCCTGTTTGTTGCAGCCTGGTGCATGCATCTGCATTGAGCAATGGATTTAAAGCAATCTCCTTGCTGTATTCTTGATGCAGATTGGTTCATTCAAAGCATCCCTTTTGGTTCTGTGGCTTTCTTCAGCTAAAGGATGTGCTCTTTCTTAGTTCTTTTCACTGAAGAGTAACTGCTGAGTTAATGAGACTCCCTACCCGCACTTGTATAGCTCATGCTAGCTATTAGAAGGGATGCATTGTTCTAAGTCATGCCTTCCCACCCACTAGCTCCCATCTCTTTCCCAATGATGCAGCTTGACCTTTCCATTTTGATTTTGATCCAAATATTCTCTAGGTTTGTTGACAGCTTCTATATCCTCTGCTTAAATTTACTAAATCCATCAGAATATTCCTGTCAAAATGAATCTGTAGAGAAGAATTTGTTTATAAGTGCTCACATTATGTGCTGTTTGCACAATAGAAGTAGGTGCTTAACACAGGTAAACCCATGAGTAGTTGTTAGTAACTTTACTTTGAAGTCTGTTCAGAGTTCTGGTAGGATTCAGACATAGCGAGCTACTTGCAGTCTAAAAAAAATAAAGGTATTTCAGAAGAAAGGGACATGGATGAGACACCTTGGGAAAAATCCTTAACATGTGCACGTTTGAATCAGTTTTTTGTGCCCAGAAGGCGAAGGCAGCACTCAATGGAGCAGATATCTATGCAGGATGCTGTACGCTAAAAATTGAATATGCAAGGGTAATGCACGGACCTTTTCTCTTACCTTTAGTGGCAAAACATGTATACACCATGCTTAACGTTTTTCACTTTTACTTTATTTGAACAGCCCACTCGACTTAATGTCATTAGAAACGACAACGATAGTTGGGACTACACTAAGCCGTATCTGGGCCGACGAGGTAGGTTTTCCTATGTTATTGCTGTAGATGTATGACTGTACTAATGACAATCCTTTATACGTGGTCAGGCCGTATCTCAATAGTCATTTCAAAGCAAGCCAGAGCTGCTGCTGTGTTCACAAGCCAACCTGTAACCCAGGAAATTAACCCTGAGCCCTAGTGCCCCCTACTGCCGTGTGCTTGAGCCACTTAGTTCAACAAGGAGCCCACACCTGCAAGCACCTTCGCAGTTCTCAAGGACTTGCATTTCTCCAAGCAGCTCTCTCTCTTTGGAGGAGAGGAAACCTGATACAGACTATTCCTTACAAACTACAAACTTGCACACTGCTTCTCCTTCGAAAGGACTCTTTTCCCCTATGTTGGACGAGGCATTAAGAAGGATAGAGGACTTCAGCAGGCTGACTCTACACTTCTTCATGCACCACATCGGCATCAGCAAAACCAAAACAAAACACCAAACCCTCTGAAAAACCTCAGACTTGCAATTCACCTTGTCTGCATACTGCATGCACCACTACCACAAGTTTTTAAAAGGAGGACACTTTCAGTACTTCAGATTTGTATGGGATGAATAACACGATAGACTGTACCCATTCTGTTCAAGTTTGTATGTATGCTGGTCATATTTCCCTTAAAGTTAAAACTGAAAAATTGAGACCCTCCAAAATTAAGAACCTCTTTTGTTGATATCATTGACGTTGTAATCTTTTTATTACTTGCTGTATGTGAGAGTTGCATTCAGTCTTAACGATGTAAATATTGTCTAGTAGTAGAGAAATTTCATCCTGATCTTTAGATAGTTGGAACTGAGTAGTGCAATATCAGATAGATCCCCTCAGTTATATTTAAGTATTAAAACAGGGAGATTCATAATTGATACAGACATACTGTCTCTTCAGTATTCAGCTGTAACAGTCTCCAAAGCTTGACTCCTGTCAGTGGGAAATTATGACTATTTTTGTAAAGACAAACTACTGTGTAGCCTGACTCCTGTACACTGTTCACTTAAAGCAATAATAATGTGTAATAATTGAGTGCAGTATTCAGTAACTTATGTACAATAATGCGTGCAATGTAAAGTTAGAAAAGCGAAGAGATGTCCAAGTCTGAGTACTTTTCAAAGGCTATATGAGAGCCTGGGCTTTGGCCATCTCAAGTGACATGCACTTTCAAAGTAATTCTGCAAGACACCTGGTTTGTAAAACTGTTGTACAACTAAAAACATAGGGCTTGAATTTTCAGAATGAAGTTCTTGTAAAAAGTTAACAAGGGAGCTACAGTATTGGTTGCAGCTTATAGTTTATGACTATTTTTATGAGGATTTAATTTTTTTCTCAAATTCCTGACTTCAAAAAAGCAACTTCTCGAAGTCAAGAAACTTGAGGGCAAGAAAGTAAAAGGACTGCATATGAAAATTCTGATGGATTAATTTGACCCTCTGATCTTCCAATCTTTGCAGTGATTGGAGAGCAACTTGTAACATGCTGCCCCTAATTACATTACTTAATTGGTCTGCAGATATGCATGAATTGTTTCCCAAGCAAAAAACAGTGGAAAATGAAAACATTAAGATAGATACGACTTGCTCTTTCTCAAAAACTCATACTTTACTCTTTTGCTTTTCCTTTTTTGTTACTCTGAGTGCCTATCTCGACATCGCTCTACTGCACTTAAAAGGAAAATGATTGGATTTGTACTGTGGAGCATGAGTTTTCATTTACCACAGTCCACATCCACTTGTCTAGAAAATGACAATATGAATTTTTGAACAAAGACTGAAAGGAAAGTAAACAGCTAGATTATGTCCATGAAGTAATCCAGGACTTGTTTTGAGAGAGTTCTGCTGTGTGTGCTTCTATGCGCTCCCACAACAGCGTTTGGCTTTTGAACTTAATCTGACTGAAACTGTAGGGGTCTGACTCCAGCAAAGATTTTAGCCCTGGGGGAATTTCATTTTGAGGACAGACGCTGCTACTAATAAGCCTTTCAGAACTTAATTCCTCCCACTGATCCTAGGACACAGAAATGCATTTAGCTAATTATTTTTTTTGAAGAACTATTATGTCCGTGGCAACAAATCACTTACTTCCCTTGAGCATTTCTTCAACCAACGCCTACCTGTGTTTTAGCATTCTACTGGCTCTTAGCCAGATAGTTCAAACTAGTTTGGAACATTTCTTTTGGCAGTAATACCGGGTTACTCAGCAACTCAACGAGCTGATTTAAAAAGCAAAAACAAACACCTCTAGATTATAAAGAATCTTTTTGTTCAGAAGTAATTTTAGCCCAGATCAGTTCTCATTTTCGTTGCCTGTTTGCACAAAATATTTCTTCTGGCACAATTAAGTTAGTTGAAGGAAGGAACAAGTGCTGTGGACAGGAGAGGGTAAAGGACTGTTCACCAGGAGGAAATATTTGTCAAACTATGCTATCCTGGAATTACTTGAAAGCTACTATCTTTTTGTGCACTCTTTCAATTGATTTGACTCCTTAAGACTTTAATGATAAAATTCAGTTTTCTGAAAGATAATTCCTGCGTATAGGTTAAATGTTCAAAATATTCTACATGCTTGTGTAATTACTTCCCAGAGCTAAGAAATTCAGAGCTGTTACCTGAAAAAGGAAAGGAAAAAGAAAACCATGCAAAAATAATCATCGTTCTATACAGTTGAAGGCAGTCAGCACTTTTCTGTCTCTAGTCTTTATTTCCGAAGTAAATGCCTGACTTGAAACCTGTTCTCAAATTCCTGAGCAGAAACAGCACCTGTTTTCATTTCCCACTGTTGTGCTGTCTATCATGAGTAGTTCTCTTTTGTCAGGGAAATAACTTGTGGCTGCAAAGGGCTGAATTGCCATTTTCAGCAGTCACATTTAAATTTTCTTTGGATCTACACTAAACTGAAAAATATCTTGCCCCATCTTTTCAGTGTAGCAGTGTGAGAACTCATATTATTTTTTCTAAATGTGAGACATCAATTTTTACTTACTGCAATGAAATCTGCAAGTTTAGATTTTTCTTTGCCATGGAAGGTGCAACTGATTAGAAAATACAGTTTTGACTGTACTGCACTGCTTTCTTCCAGTAATGTAGACCCTTTGCTTAACTTTATAACACAGAGAACTTGGCCTTCTTAAAGGATTGAGCTTTTGCTAAGTGCATTATTCAGTGATGTTTCTCTTCAGTCAACCTGTTACGAGCTGCTGATAATGCAATTATGTACAATCCTTTCAGCACGCCCTTAAATCAGTAGGTGTTCTGTAAGTTTATATGTACACAAATGTAATGCTCTCTGTTTACTGATTATGAAACCATGTAATACAGGTTGTTGTTGGCTTATGCTGAAACTTCTTGAAAGAAGCCCACTTTGAAAATGTGTTGCTGTTGAAGCTAATATTATGATTCAGGTACTGTCTTTCAAAAGTACTGCATTTCAAATTTGTTTTAAGAGATGCATAGGTAAATCCTGCTGTATGGTGTTTTCTATACTAATGTGTGTTGTCTGTTTAGGAAAGTTGTTGGGTATTTCCTTAGACTTTAAATGTCTACATCTCCTCATTGGCCATTACGGCCAATCAACTTAAGTGGAATTTGTTATACAAATGACAATCTTTAAATTTTGGTATCCCAGGGCTACAGCTTGCGGTTTTAGATATATAAACAATGAGAAATTGTTGATAAAATTAACAAGGACTCAGATTGCATTTTTGCTTCTTAACTAGAAGCTTTGTGTCTTAACTGGAGAAATCAAGTGCATACTTGTCCATACTGAATTGTATTTTTTCCCTTCCCATATGTTAGACAGAGGGAAGGGACGCCAGAGACAAGCTATTCTGGGAGAGCACCCATCGTCATTTAGACATGATAGTTATGGTAAGTCCAATAGGTTGACAGATGGTTTTGATTTCTGTATGTGCTGTGTGGAATGCCAAATATTCAGTCAATGTATAACTGGACCTCTGAACTGTGAGTAGTTCACTGATCTGTGCACGTGATGCCGTCAGTCCCTGTACAAAAAGTGATAGCGATGGATTGAAATGCGTAGTGCTTTTTTTTTTTCGCCATAACTCTTCTTTTTATGGAGAGCATCCAGCTCTGCGAATGTATTCCTTTGAAGAATGCTTTCTTTTAGTTGCTGTCACCATAGCAGTAAACAGAGAATAACGTAATTACTGGCGAAGCTCTTTTCTTACAGAAAATGGCAGCAGAGTTTGATCAATGGTTTGATGCAACCCAGAGCCCTTTGATGTTTTTGCCTGCAAAGCTGTGAATTGTGGGCTTTGTGTTTCTTCTAATTTAGCTAATTCTGAAAAGGTACAGCAGCGTGATTTGCTAAGAACGATATTTTGGAATTAGTGCTGTAAAGTGGTGCTGTTGTTACCAGGGCTAACTGTAGATGAAGGCCTGCCATACTGCTCTTTCCCTCATTATTGTGTTTTACTGTGGGAAAATAAAGCAAAAAGCACGTTTTATACTCTGCGAATTTCACAGTATTCGTTTTCTCAGAGGATCAGGGATCCTATCCTCAGTAATACTGATGTTTTCTGTAAACAAAAATTAATGCCTATCACTAACATCTCTTCATTTATTTAAAAAAAAAAAAAAAAAAAAGAGATGGGGTTTGGAGAGGAATGTGATCAAGGACAGAGAAAAGAAAGTATTTCAGTGAAACCTGTCACTTCACCTGTAGTGGAAAATAGGACAGCTTTGTTTCGCATTAATGCTGTGCTTTAAGCATTCCTGTTTCTTCCAAAAGTTGCCTGTAGAAAGCCAGTTTCCTGACTTTGTCATATCTCTGGAAAAATAGCTGTATCATCCTCCTTCTCTCCTGACCACTGGCTAAAAATTCACTCCTTTTTTACTTTCCTTACCTTGTAGTAATTTTTTTAGAAAATAAAGAATTTTTATTATTTTTTGCCACAACGCATGATCAGTAGAAATGACAATATTGCTGAAGGTAATTAGGTATGTTTTAAAACTCCTGTAGTCCTTTTTCCCCCCATTTTAATGAATACAATCTTTCATTTCCGTAGGTTCGCATGGTCCTTTGTTGCCATTACCAAGTCGTTACCGAATGGGATCTCGGGACACTCCCGAACTTGTTGCTTATCCATTGCCCCAGGCATCATCCTCATACATGCATGGTGGAAATCCTTCTGGATCAGTTGTCATGGTTAGTGGGTTGCATCAGCTAAAGATGAACTGTTCACGGGTCTTCAACCTTTTCTGCTTGTATGGAAACATTGAGAAGGTAAGGCATCATCTGTGAGAAACTCTGAATCTACTGCAGTTGGGTATTTTGTTGTTGTTGTTTTTCAAAACAAGCAAACAAAAATGAACTAAAGTCTAGTTGGGATGGGCACTCCTGACAACGTTTGAAATTCTTATTTTGTGCTGCTTGTTGCAGTGTCATTTTTTTCTTCATCTATCTTATCTTAGGTGAAATTTATGAAGACTATTCCAGGCACAGCACTGGTTGAAATGGGTGATGAATATGCTGTAGAAAGAGCTGTCACACATCTCAACAATGTCAAGTTATTCGGAAAGAGACTTAACGTGTGGTAAATATGTTCTATATGATTAATGGTCAGCTAGTAGGGAAATGTAATGAAGTTGCAAAGACAGGCTGTCCAGTCTTTTCATCAGTGTTAGATTTATGATTTCCAGTTTACAACTATTATTTTTCACCAAAATATTTTTGTGAATGTGACAGCTGTCAATATCAGTTCAAAATTATAATACCTATATCCTATAACCTAGGCTGTTAGAAAGCTGTGTTCACTAAGATGTTTTATCCACCCTTTCTACAGTCTTTTTAGGAAGGTGTCAAATCTAACTTGTCTTGTTCCTCTTTGAAATTGTTCTAAAGAAATGTCAGCTTTTATTTACTTACATGAATAATCTGTGTGCAAAGTTTGCAAGTTTTGATTGTTTAAAAAACTTTCATGACATATCCTTAAATCCCAGTGTTTCTAAGCAGCATTCAGTAGTTCCAAGCCAGATATTTGAGCTGGAGGATGGCACAAGTAGCTATAAGGATTTTGCGATGAGTAAGAATAATCGGTTCACCAGTGCTGGCCAAGCATCTAAGAACATCATCCAACCACCCTCTTGTGTTCTGCATTATTATAATGTTCCCCTGTGTGTAACTGAAGAAACATTTGTGAAGGTAGGCAGTTGAAATCACTGTGGCATGTAGTGCTTTGGGGCCTTA
>NW_024884833.1:14690876-14773246 GCF_019232065.1 Centrocercus urophasianus | reverse complement strand
AGTAGAATTTCTATTTGATTTGATCATAAAGTAATAGCTTGAAGAGCTTCTTCACACTGGATTTCAGATAGTATCGGAGTAAAAGAAAAACTGTTCTCTTCAGAGTGAGTAGTAATTAAGCTTGCCACTTTGCTCTATGGAGCAATGGGCAATTGAAAACATGTGGCGTACTTTCACAAAGACTGCACCAGAAAGTTACGCCAGTACATTTGCAGCAATGTATGGCGGAGGAGAAAGAAGACCCCTTATAAATGAATTGGTTAATAAACTTCAAGACTTTGAGTTACATTTAAGCCCTCTATGATCTTTTGTTTCAGCCATTGCAAAAGTAGCTGAAAAGCTGGACAGAATGGAGAAGAAACAAGAAGATATCGACAAACTATCAATCGTGCCTGATGCTGATGAATCCATGATGGTAACAGATACATCCAACGAGGAACAGAATTCCCAAAACAGCCTACTTAAGGGGCTGATCAACTTGATTTCCTCCCAGCTAGTGTCATCCAATGTCTCAGCTATCAAAAGAAGACGTCCTCCTGCTCGAGCAAGTGACAACAGTAAGACTTACATCACAGTTTGCCTTGTGGCATTGTCTACTTGACCATGGAGAAGATATGGAGAAGTGACATAAACAACCTACTCCTACACTTCAAGCAAGGGTAAAAGAATTACAAGGCAAATCAACCACCAAGGTGAACTTCAAAAAGGTGATTGCTCCAGTTGCTGCAGACAACAGAGGTAACAAATAGAGGGGCCCTGCCCCCAGCCAGTTGGGGGAAAGGGATAATACAGTTTATTGGACTGTGTGGATTAGATGGCCTGGCACATCAGAATCATGGAAATATAAGGCCCTGGTGGACACTGGTGCTCAGTGCACCTTAATGCCCTCAAGTCACCAAGGGACAAAATCAATTTATATTCATGGGGTGACTGGAGGTTCCCAAGAGCTGACTATGTTGGAGGCCGAAATCAGCCTCACTGGTAAAGACTGGCAAAAGCACCCTATTGTGACTGGTCCAGGGGCTCCATGTGTACTTGGTATTGATTACCTCAGAAGGGTATATTTTAAGGATCCCAAAGGGTATCGATGGGCCTTTGAAATAGCTGCTGTAGACACAGCAGGTGTTAAGCAGTTAACTGTTTTGCCTGGCCTATCAGAAGATCCGTCTGTTGTGGGGTTGCTACGAGTGAAAGAGCAACAGGTACCGATAGCTATAAAAATGATGCACAGGCGGCAGTACTGCACCAACAGGGATTCCTTCCTCCCCATTCAGAAGTTAATTCATCAACTAGAGAATCAGGGAGTGATCAGCAAAACTCACTCAGATTTTAACAGTCCCAGTGCATAAAGCCAGTGGAGAATGGAGGCTGACGGTGGACTACCGTGTCCTGAATGAAGTCACACTCTCATTGAGTGGTGCTGTGCCAGATATGTTAGAACTCCAATACGAACTGGAGTCAAAAGCAGCCAAATGGTATGCCACCACTGACATTGCTAATGCCTTTTTCTCCATTCCTTTGGCCAAAGAATCTAGGCCGCAGTTTGCTTTCACCTGGAGGGGCATTCAGTATACCTGGAATCGTTTGCCCCAGGGGTGGAAACATAGCCCAACCATTTGCCATGGGCTGATCCAAGCTGTGCTGGAACAGGGAGGTGCTCCTGAGCACTTAAAGTACATTGATGACATCACTGTGTGGGGCAACACAGCAAAGGAAGTTTTTGAGAAAGGAGAGCAAATAATCCTGATCCTTCTCCGTGCTGGTTTCGCTATTAAGTGAAGCAAAGTTAAAGGACCTGCCCAGGAAATTCAGTTTCTAGGTATAAAGTGGCAAGATGGCCATCGTCACATCCTGACAGATGTGGTCAACAAAATCACTGCCATGTCTCCGACCACTAATAAGAAAGAGACACAATCCTTTCTGGGTATGGTGGGTTTTTGGAGAATGCATGTTCCAAACTACAGCCTCATTTCACAACTTAATCAGGTGACATGGAAGAAGAATGATTTTGTGTGGGGTCCTGAGCAGCAGCAGCTTTTGAGCAGGTTAAACAAGAGATAGCCCGTGCTGTGGCCCTGGGGCCAGTACGGATGGGACAGGATGTGAAGAACATCCTCTACGCTGCTGCTAGAGAGAAAGGCCCCACTTGAAATTTGTGACAGAGAGCTCTTAAGGCTTGAGGCTGATCCCTGGGATCCCTGAGAAGGAGATCTTAGCCGCGTATGAGGGGGTTTGGACTGCTTCCAACGTAGTCGGCACTGAAACACAGCTCCTTCTGGCACCTCAACTGCCAGTGCTGAACTGGATGTTCAAGGGAAAGGTTCCTTCCACCCATCATGCTACTGATGCCACTTGGAGTAAGTGGATTGCGTTGATTACACAATGAGCACGGACGGGGAACCTCAGCCATCCAGGAATCCTAGAAGTCATCATGGACTGGCCTGAAGGTAAAAAGTTTGGAACACCACCAGCAGAAGAGGTATCACGTGCTAAAGAAGCCCCACCATACAATGAACTACCAGAAAAGGAAAAGAAATATGCCCTGTTCACAGATGGATCGTGTCGTATTGTGGGGAAGCATCGCAGATGGAAATCTGCTGTGTGGAGCCCCACACGACAAGTTGCAGAGGCCACTGAAGGGAAAGGCGAATCAAGCCAATTTGCAGAGGTAAAGGCTATCCAACTGGCCTTAAATGTCGCTGAATGGGAGAGGTGGACAATGCTCTATCTTTACACTGACTCACGGATGGTAGCAAATGCCTTATGGGGATGGTTACAGCAGTGGAAACAAAATAACTGGCAAAAAAGGGGTAAGCCTATTTGGGCTGCTGACCTATGGAAAGATATTGCTGCCCGAACAAAGACTACAGTTGTAAAGGTGCGTCATGTAGATGCTCATGTGCCCAAGAGTCGGGCTACAGAAGATCAGCGAAATAACCATCAGGTAGACCAAACTGCCAGAATTGAGATGGCTCAAATAGACCTAGATTGGCAGAACAAGGATGAGTTATTTTTAGCTCGGTGGGCCCATGAGACCTCAGGCCATCAAGGAAGAGACAAAACATATAAGTGGGCCAGAGACCGAGGGGTGGATTTAAGTATGGATGCTATTGCACAAATCATCCATGACTGTGACACTTGTGCCACAATTAAACAAGCTAAAAGGATGAAACCTCTCTGGGAGGAAGGGCAATGGCAAAAGTACAAATATGGGGAGGCATGGCAGGTTGATTATATCACCTTGCCACAATCTCGCAATGATAAGCGTTATGTGCTCACCATGCTGGAGGCAACCACCGGGTGGCTTGAAACATATGCAGTACCCTATGCTACCACCCTGTTTCCCTTTTCTGGAGGCGTGGATCCTCAGTTCTCTTCGCCCCGCTGGTCACGGAACTGGGTCAAACCAGCCCATAAACCATTGACACCTCTTCAAAACTCCCCTTGCTTTGTGTCATATAATATAGAATATCTCTTCGGCCTGTCAGCTGTCCTAATTTTGTTCCCTCCCAGCTCCTTGCACCCTTCACTGTGAATAACCTTGGCTGTATACTGCACTGCGCAGGAGCAACTATAAGCATCAATGTGTTATCAACGTTTTTCTCCGAAAATCAAAACAGAGTGTCGTATCAGAAACTCTGAAGAAAACAACTCCATCCCAACTGAAGCTAAGACACTTGTCCAGAACCTACATGTGTGCACGACAAACAGATTTTTTACCTTTCTGGCCAGTTCTTTAATCTCGCAGATAAATGTACAATTCTCCACTGTTTGGAGAAGCAGACTAGGGGAAGAAAAATCAAACATTGGGAAGGATGTTTTACAGTTAGTATAGCTAATTGGTAATAGTTGTCTAGACACTGATAAAATCTCTATTCTAGAGCATTTAAATTAAGACTGTCTTTAAGAAATGTACAGGAGAGTTCAAATTCAGGATCCTTAATAGGTACATTATTCGACTGCATAATATATGTGTGTCAGTTTGGATGTTCATATTCCTCTTACACTCAACTTTAGAAATATATTCTTGAAAGGAGGGAAGTTACTGAAATTAAATTACTTAATGTATGTTTCACAAAAGTATGAAGTATTCACATGAAATTATAGCAGCATCAGTAAGTGGTCACCTGCAAACCTTAAACAAAAAAAAAAAAAAAAAAGGGAAATTCAGTTAGTTTATATACTTAGATATCTTGTTATGCTTTGCCAAAAATCCCCCATATAACTCCAATGTGTATTAGTGATTCAAAAAACATTTCCAGTAAGGAGAAAACTTGAAACATAATAGGGGAAAATGAAAATCTGAGTGATTCAGGCTAACTTCATGTCTTTGCATTCCAAAACCAATATAAAAGAAATGTGGATGTACTCATAAAACTATTAATTCTAAAGTCTAAAACATTAATAAAATATATAGATGATAGGTAGATAGATAAATTGACTGATTGAAATCAGTGATAAAATCAACTTTGTAAGCTCCTTAAAACACTGCCTCTCATGAAACAAATTATAACACACAAGTAATTGTATAAATCTACATACTCAGTCAGCACTGGGCACCTATTCATTTCTTCAAATAAAACAGGGAAGAAAATAAGTGCATGATTTCTGTTTAGAAACTGGGGAAAATGAAAATATCCAGAAATCTACCTGCTGTTTCACATCACCCTCCCCGTGAGGAAGTTCTTTCTCCTATTGTGCAGAATTTTCTATGCTCCATTTAAAGGCCATTTCCCCATGTCCCGCACCCGAAGACCACTGAAAAGAGGTTGGCTATATCCCATTTGCTGCCAAACTTAACATATTTATAAACATTGACAAGAATCTCATTCTTCATAGACTCATAGATATACTCAGGTTGAAAAGACCTTAAAGGTCATCAAGTCCAACTGCAGCTTAACCATACAACCCACTGCTAAATTATCTCCAAGAGCACTACATCCAAATGTTTTTTAAACACGTTCGGGGATGGTGACTAAACCCCCTCCCAGGGGAGCCTTCTGTAAATAAATTTTTCCTAATACCCAAACTAAACCTCCTCAGGTGCAATTTGTGGCCATTTCTCCTTGTTCTGTCGCCTGTCATCAGTGAGAATAGACCAACCCCACTCACACTGCAATCAGCTTTCAAGTATTTCAAGCCTCCTCTTCCTTAGACTAAACTGCTCCAGCTCCTTCAGTCCACCTCACAGGGCATATTCTCCAAGTCCTTCACAAAGCCTTGTTGCCCTTCTTTGAACCTGCTCAGACACCTCAATGTCCTTTCTGAATTGAGGTGCCCAAAAACTCAGGGCTGAGGCCTCACCACTGCAAAATACGGGGGCAGTATGACTTCCCTAGTTCTGCTCACCATACCATTTCTGTTTCGAGTCAGGATACCATTGGCCTTCTTGGCCCCATGGGCACACTACTGGTTCATCTTCAGCTGACTTTCTATAATTATAGCAAAGTCCCTTTCTGTCAGGCAGCTTTCCAGCCGCTACTCCCCAAGCCTACAGGGTTGCCTAGGGTTGTTGTGACCAAAATGCAGGACCTGACACTTGGCCCTATTGAAAATCACCAGTTTGCCTTGGCCCAATTTATTCTGTATTTTCATGTCCCTCTGGCAGATTAATTCTCCGTCCCAACTTGGTGTTGTCTGCAAAATTACTGAGAGTGCACTCAGTCCCCTCATCAAGACCAATGATAAAACTGTCGAATAGGAGTGGCCCCAGTGCGGAGCCTTGGGGGACACCACTGGTGACTGGCAGCCAATTGAATCTGACCACATTGACCACAACTCTTTGATCCTGGCCATCCAGCCAGTGGTTGGTGATCCCCTGGTCGACTTTTAATTGATCCATGCTGGCTCTCCAGATTATCTACAACCTCCCCTGGCACATAGGTGAGACTGAAAGGTCTGTAGATACCAGGATTATCTTTCTGGCCCTTTTTGAAGATGGAAGTCGCATCTGCCAATCCAGCAGGACATCCCCATTTATCCAGGACTGTTGAAAGATGATGGAGAGTAGCTTGGCAACTACATCTGTCACCTCCCTCAGCACTCTGGAGTGGCCTCATGGATTTGTGTGCGTCCAGCTTTCAAAGTGGGTCCAAAACCTGCTTTGATCTGATCATGAATTATGCAGGGCCTATTCTGTTCTCCATCTGTATCCTCAAACTTTGTGCCCAGGGAACAACTAGTCTTATTATTAATGGCTGAGACAAAGAAGGCATTAAGTACCTCAACCTTATCCGAATCCTTGGTTCCCCTTTGCATCCAAAAAGGAATGGAGATTATCTCTAGCCCTCATCTTACTGCAGGTACTTATACGAATATATATGAATATGTATTTATAGAAATTCTTATTGTTGTCTTTCACCTCAGTGGCCAAGTTCAGTTCTACCTGGGCCTTTCTAATTTTCTCCCTGCACAGCTTCACTGCATATTTGTACTCCTCATAAGTTGCTTGCCCCCTCTTTCAAAGACCATAAGCTTCCCTTTTGTTCCTAAGTTCCAGCTGAAGGTCTGTGTTCAGACAGAGCGGTCTCCTTTCCTGTTGGCTTGACTTTCATGACTTGGGGATGGTCAGCTCCTGCACCTTTGAAATTACTTCCTTGAAGTATTCCCAGCTTTCCTGGACTCCCATTCCCTCCAGAAATACCTCCCATGGGACTCTATCAACCAGAAGAGACCAAAGTCTGCCTTCCAGAACTCCAAGGTAGCAGTTCTGCTGACTCCCCTCCATGCTTCTACAAGGAAAAAAAAAAGGACTTGTGCAAGGCCTTTGACACGGTCCTGAAACACATCCTTATCTCTAAATCAGAGTTTTGAGGGATGAACTCTTCAGAGAATACAGAGCTTGTTGAATAATCTCTACTGGAGGACTGTAGTCAACAGTTCTATGATCAGGTGAAGGCTGGTCTCAAGTGGTCTCCATTTCAATTCTTCAACATCTTTATTAGTGACACAGTCAGATTGAGCATACTCTCAGCAGGTTTGCCAACGACATCAAATTGAATGGTGCAACTTAGACAATAGATGGAAGGGATGCCATCCAAAAAAGCCTAAATTGGCATGAAAATGGATGCATTTGAGCATGATGAGGTTCAATAAAGCCAACTGCAAGGTGCTGCACTTGAATTGGAACTATCCTAGACATATGTACAGACTGGGAGAAGAAATCTTCGAGAGCAAACCCACAGAAAAGTACTTGGGGGTACTGGTGGACAAAAAAAGCTGGACATGAACCAGCAGTATGTTTTTACATATCTGAAGACTGAAAATATCCTGGGCTGCATCAGAAGAGGACTGGGCAGTAGAGTTATGGAGATGCTTTTTCCCTGCCATTATTAATGCCTCATCTGTAGAACTGCATCCAGGCCTGGGACCCGCAGCACAGGAAAGTTGTGCAAGTATTGAAGCGGGTCCAGAGGAGTGACAGGAAGATTATCAGAGGGCTGGAACACATCTGCTAGGATGAAAGATGAGAGATTTGGACTTTTTAAGCTTGGAGGAGAGAAAGCTGTGGGGAAGACTTCATTACAGCCTATCAGTATGTGAAGACAGTTTATAAGCAGGAGAGGGATCAACTTTTAGGACTTTTAGAAAGTGATAGAACAAGGGAGAATGGCTTTAGACTAAAGAAGTCTAATTTAAGTTGGATATTAAAAAGAAATTCTTTACTCAGAGCAATATGATGCACAGGAACAGATCGCCCAGAGTGTTTGTGGATGGCCCATCTCTAATGGCACTCAAGACCAAGACAGATGTGGCCATGGGCAGTCTGATCTATCAACTGGTAATCCTGTAACTCACAGGGGAGCTGGAAGTAGAAAATCTTTAAGGCCCCTTCCAACCTAAGCCATTCTATGATAATGTTGTGGTGTGTTTGTTCTGTTTTGCTTACCCAGAATAAGATAAATCCTCAATATTAACTAAATGCATTTTTTCCCTTTCCACTTTAAACACTTCAGTATGTAAGTGGCTAAGTGTGGACTTCAGAATCAATTGCAAACGATGCTGCGTATTTTGGAGGCAATATTTTTATTTATTTAAAATATGTATATCTCAAAATAACAGAAGTCAGTCATGTTTTTTCCTAATATTTCTCTGTATATGCTCTGGCAGAAAATGTTTATTGCTTATATGTCTACATCTCTTTGAAACACTACAATATTACAACTATCACCCATAATTACTTGAACACAAGAAAATTCTATTCAGGAATGGTGTTAGAGACTGCTACTTTACATAAAATTGATGTTTTCCTTAAAATCCTTGAAGTCTGAAATGTACAACTCTTAAAAGCTTTCTTAACAGTCAATTTATGCTTAGGAGACATTTTATTAGACTATTCTATTTACAACATCATTTTTTTCTGTACGTTTGGTTCATTTATTTTATTGGGGTTTTTTTTAGACTGTCATTGGTAATAACAGTTTCTCAATATTTTTGTACAGAATCTTAACAAAAAAAGCCATAATTAAACGGAAACAGAGAATACTTACACAAGTTACCAAGCCCTTTCAAAAGTAATGTACAAGAAGTTTACTTTCCCTATTTTTTTTAGTATTTACTTGCAGTAATCAAAATTTAAGTCATCATGAGATATTTTTATGAAAATTGGTTATTTTATTTGCTTATTTTTTTGGAAGTAGATCTTCCATAGATTTTTTTTCCCCACTCCCATAAATGTAAATGTATGTGGAAAAAAAAAAAAAATAAATAAATCATTATATTTGTAGATACTATTTCCAATCTGGCAAGCACAATAAAATTCACAGCATTTCAGTAGGTCCCAAAAGAACTTATTTTGTATTGTGGCTACCAAAAAACTTCATCCTCTGAGCATTACTAGCTTCTCCCCAACACACAAATACACACAGCTCTCATAGCTTTTAAGCTCGTGCCTGTGGTACCTGACTATGCAAACCTGAAGTTAGTGAGAATTGTAACAATTTCCAATTAAGTTTTGCTAATTGCTATTGCAAAAACAAAAATCACTTCCAGTCTGTTTTTTCATTAAATAGTTTAGATTATTCTAGTCTTTAATAACAGATACTTAAGGGCTGACACAGATTGCTTTTAAAAGAAAATAAAGAGAGCACACTGGATGAGAAAATATGATTTGACAGATTGGTGTACATTATTTGAACAGTTTTAGATATTCAATCAAAACCACAATAGTTTTATCTTTCTAGGAATTACTGATTAAAGTATATAAAGGAACAAAGCAAACCATTAACTCAGAAGAAATTCAACAGTAGTCTTCTTGGACAGGATATAGAATCAGGAGCACAATATTTGTTACCTCTTCCGGAGATATTTTATTCTCTGCACAGTAAGTGCAAGAAAGCTTTCAGAAGGATACATTTCTTTCATAATTATGTTACGTTATTTTGCACAGCAATTTATATTTCTCTTTGCTACGAGAGAGGCTCAACATCTGTTTCAGACAAGAAAATCAGAAACATAAAAGCGTTTTTTGGTCATCTTCCCTATTCCCCAGAGAACAAAAATCATTTCTACTAGAAGACTCCTAATCACTTTCTTCAATTTTTAACTTGTTTTATAGTGATCAGACTGGTAGGACTTCCTTTCAAAGCTTATTCTACAGTATTAGACACTGCTAAGAAGTTTCTTGGTAATTAGGTTAAATTTGTCTTAGTTTATGAGTCAATTTTCTGCTTCTATCTTTGTAAATACATCTTAGAGAGCTTTTTCCTCTGTTGTTCACAGCATTTATACATTGCAGAATATTGTCATTAATTAATATGATGATAAGAATGGTTTTGTAGAGGTAGCATGCTGAGAGTCCATTTTGAGAGCTCTCTGCATGTTATTTTACTGTGTAAACTGAGCAATAAGACTGATCTTCATTAACAGGTAAATCTCTAATATTTTGTCTGCCAAGACAGCAAGCAAGAGATTTTATAGGGAACACCTCACAGAGGATTTTTCTATCAAAAGGCAGAAAGTCAAGAGAGTTTCAGTTTGATTCAACCATGATAGCAAAACTGGACATTTTTAATAGGTATGTTTAAAATTTACCAAAACCTAAGTTTTTATTTTGATCTAATACCAAAGTTCAACTTATTTAAATTTAGACAAATTTTTATGGAAAAAAAACATCATCCTTCTCTCACATTTGACCATGACAGATGTAAAGCAATGGAATAAATGTAGATGGCCCGGATAATTCAGGATTTCTAAAAGAAGAAGAGACACAGTCTATTATTTCTCTCCACTTCTATAATAGCTATGTATCTCCTGTCAAAGTAATCAGATCGTAGAAGCAAAGACTGCATGGTTTTCTGTATAATAGAAACATGCATGTAGGATTATTTAAATCATTCTAAAGTCTTTTTATTAAAAGCATGCCTCATTTTTGTAATTTAAATTCTTCTATCTGAAATATTTTAAAATGTATACCTCTGATCAGAAATTCAGTAGTAAAAGTTCAGATTCAGCAGTAATAAACATAATTCTAATTTAAATGAAAGTGTCCTGAACACTCCTCAAGATTATAGTCTACCTCACACTTTAATAGTTGATAAATTGTATGACGTTCATTGAAAACTTATTTTTAAAACAGTCCTAAGGTCAAATTTGAACTTTAAGTGTATGAATAAATTCCTGCTATCTTGCTATTTTAGACGACAACTAAGTATTCGAATCTGGTCACTCTAGAGAATTAAAACTGCTTTTACACTGCATATTAAAATCTATTATTTCATTAGAGAGTCTACAATTTCAAAGATGTATTGAATAGGGAAGATTATTCATCATGGCCATCCTATTTCCATACGAACAGTTAAGTTGAAAAAAGAATAAGAGACATAAATCTCTTCATGCAGAAGCTGAAGTATCTAAAAACAAAACAGATTATCTCAAAACATATAAGCTAAAGTAAATATGGAGATCAGTATTGGCAGTTAAAAGGGTTAAGTTTGGACATTTTTGAAGGAGAAAATTGATGAAATGAAAGACCGGAAAAGTGCCGGTATGGGAATACATCATGTCAACATACAGGTGAAGCATACTTCTCTGTTCACCACTGGTAGATAGTGCATGTAAGCGATCTGTTATGGATACAGGTCTGAAAAGCAAAACAAGACAAGTACATTTAAAAGATCCATAGCTATATGTTATTTTTCAGTTATGGGGACAGTAAAGAATAAGAAATGAGTGTCCATAGTACAGCACTAAAGTGAAAGAGCACTCATGATTTTCACTACCAGGAAGGAAAAAAAAAAAAGAAAGGAAGAAAGAAAGAAAGAAAGAAAAATTCAGTTAAACAAAGATATTGAGTCATCAGTATATATGCCTGATGTCTGGCTCTTTCCCATGACTTTAGGATAAACAGTTTTCAGATGATGGTGATGCTTCTTTTTTAAGAATCTGTTCTGTACCTATGTGAAATGTGTCTCATTCCTGACCCAGGACTCTGGATTTCAGTGGAAAGAAAACAGGTACTGGGGATCTGACAATAAATCAAAACCTGGATCATTTACCCATAAAGAACACAGGCAGAAGACATACTGCAAATAATGACTTTTCAATGTAAATATATATATTTTGCTACAAGGAAAGTGTAAGAAGCTAGAAAAAAAGAGCAGGGGAAACTCTAGAAGATGAGCCTATGCAAGAGGCAGCATATCATTCTTTTTGACAACATCTTTCATCTTCACCTAGCTCCACTGACCCTCATCACAGAAGGGAATAATGTAAGAGAATCTGTAGGCAAATGGGAATATGTTAGATGTAATATAAGAGGAGCTTAGAAAGTTATTTGATAAAGTGCCTGAGGAAATTTGGCTTTAAAGAACATGTTGGCATTATCTGAGAGCGAACCTATCTTCTGTGAACTAAAAATTGCCTGAAGGACAATGAAGTACAAGAGATGTAAAATGTTTTGCTGCCTGGCCTGTGGAAACAGTATGTTAAATAAAATCTGAAGAGTTGCAGTGGCAAGAACAGAAGAAATACTTATGAAAGGAGAAAGGTAGAAAATATGAAACAATGAGAAGAGCAGCACAGAAGTCTATTCTGAAGAAAATCTACTCTAAAAGTAAGTGATTGCACATCAGTTTACTGAGTGGTATTTTCAGTAGTGTATAACTCCAAAAACTTCTTTCAGAACCAAGCCAAGTCAAAGGATACATGCCTTCCACATTTCACATTTACAGAGTCATCTACAGACAATATTTATGGGATTTCTTTTCTCTAGATATGAATGACAAAGGCAAAACAACTGATTACTGGGCCTTTCATTCAAACTGAATATTTATCATGTTTAATGTCTACAGACGTACGGAGATGACTCCAAAAGAGCAAATGTACAACGCCTATCTTTGCTATGTTCAAGAAGAACACAGAAAATATAAAATGAACAAATTAGAAATCTCAGCTATAGTCTCACATTGTGGTAAGAAAGCAGAAACATCCCTTTTTGTTTGATTAAAAGAATGAAAATTTTGACCAAAAATTTTCTTCAGAAAATTGCTTTTGGCAAGTTCGGTATTCTCTGCCTTTCCATAAATAAATAAATTAATTAATTAAAAAAAAATTAAAATAAAATCAGATAAGATGCTTTGCTAATCATATGAGAACTGGAATACTTGCATGATCTTACTATAGTCTGTGAGGAATCAGTCTAAATCCCTGTATATGCATACAGGGACTAATTTATCTCAGCTACTTTCTGTCAGAAGAGGCGTGGCCAGTAGGGTCAGGGAGGTGATTGCCCCTCTCTGACCATGTAAAGCCCCATCTGTAGTACTGGGTTGAATTAAGGTTAAATATAGGTTAATAGGTTATAGGTAATGTAGGTTAAAAGTTATATGCCTTCATGAGATGCCGAATTGGCACCTGCCAGGTTCTCACTGATAATAGCAGATGCTTTTCTACAGACTTAGAAAAGTAGTACAGACAGTGGGTCTCCTGCTCTTCCAAATATCAGTGTTAGCTGTCCTATCTCTGAAATGCGAGGTAGCAGGCTTGATCAATAAAACCACAAATTAATGACAATGCAGCGGATTGATGAACAGAGTTGTGGCCGATGAGAGGACCAACCAGAGCCAGCTGAGTGTCTTCCATCCTAATCCAAGCCCAAGAAAATAAGAGAACAGCCTTTACTGGAAAGACCACTTAGAGATAGGCATGTGTAAAAGAACTGAAATGGGCAGAAGGGGGAATTGTTCTGGGGATTCATTGTAATAACCCTGCCTTTCCTTGGACATCTAACGTGCATCTAAGCAGCTTGTTCTTTATGCATTTCTTGCCCTCTGATATGCAGCCTAGATGGGAATACCCCCCTCAGCATCAGCATTTTTTTTTTAAATCAGTAATCATATTTCATATTTACTGGCAATCTTCATGAGAAATACAACAGCACTTTTTTAGACAACTTGGAAAGCACTGAGAGATACAAATTTGTAAGTGCAGAAGACTAAATATTATATTTCAGTTGCAGATAGGCTGATGCCATCTCTTGGTTGTGCAAATTATCAATATGAAAATAGCAAAATCTTTTCAGAAAAAAATGCAAACATATTTTCCCATATTTCATGGGAATGTAATATTTTTTACAGTATGTTTTTTCATGAAATACCACTTCTTTGCATGTATGTTATCTTGCTGTCCTGAGAGACACAAAATCTCAAACAGATACTGAAACATTTATCACATGCAACAGGAAAAGTGAATATCAGTTGTGAGAGCATTTATTAAAAAAAAAAATCCACGTAGCTCTCTAAGAACAGGCAACAAATGCATACAGTGAATTCACAGACTTGAAATGAAAATTAGATATACTCAAATACATGTACAGCCTTTTCAAGAAGCTAAACTAGAGGTCAAATTGTTTGAGAGGTGATGGAGAGTTTAATTACTGTTCTTGCCAACAGATCCAAGTGGACATCTACAACCCCAGGACTTCTGATTATCCAAAACATTCTTGATGTGTAAAACTGCAGATATTTTTTAAATACTGTGTTTTCCTAATTTTTCCTTGCAGGTAGGTGAGAGGAGTAAACACTGAAGTGCTTTTATTTCTCCACAGAGCTAGCAAACAGAGATAAATTTAGGAATAAATGACTGATAGGTCTTACTGTGTACATTGCCACTAACTGAAGGCTGAAGAAGTGAGGACAGGATGAGGAGGGTCAACAGCATGCTGTTTGAAATTAAGGGATCATAGCCTGGATATCTCTTCCCACAGGTCTGCGAGGTGGGCAAGGGCAGGACCAGGGCAAAACAGAGTTCACAGAGTTCTTCCATGACAACAATTTACAGTCCCAGAGAGGTTCTGAGACTTCCTTACTGGCTGGTCTTTAACCTAAAATACCTAATAATCTAAAATAAGTCACTGTTTTCCTTCCTTCCTCCCACCCTCTCTTCCTCCCAGTGGATAACACTCCAGATATCACACTCTGAAATCTCATAATCTTCAAAATCAGAACAAAGAAAATACATTCTGTACGACTATTGCATCTGTTAAGGAGCTGCAGCCAGTCATACTTCTCAAGTGTAAGTGGCTAAATATTAAGTTAATTAAAAGGAGTAAATAAATCTAACAAAGCAAAGAATTTGTGAATCATTCATATGATACAGAAAAGAAAATGATAAGCATAAAAGGTTAAATGCATACAGATCTGCAGATAACAGGAGGAATGCTAAATAAGGAAGAGGCAATTTGCATGTTTTACACATTAACATTTCAATACATGAAATTACCCTTAATCTATGAAATTCTTTGACCTCAATGAAGAGAAATTCTAAATATCATTTGTTGCTTTTTGAAACCCAGATTTTTAATTTTTATTATTGTTGTTTGTTTTTTTTAATCACAGGAAAGTTTGAGAAGCTTCCACTACTACAGCTTAGAATCACTCACATCCCTTAAAGCACAAATTGAAAGTTTTCTATTATTTACATTCCTATTTGCCTTACATTTCACATCTCACAGTTCACAACTGTTTTTCACATGCATCTAGAAAGTTAAAAAATACTTCTGTTGTAGAACTGTTTGAAGTTTGTTCCCAAATGTACTGATCTAATCAGAATAAAATTTTTCTATCTTTGTAGTTTTACCTTGAATATTTACAGAAGGCCATCATGAGGATTAACTTAGTGGGTGAATTAACTTAGTGATGAATTTTTACAGCTCTTTAATACATTTCAAAAATAATAATCATTAATAAGAGCTGAGATTAATTCATTTTAGATAAGAATTATCTTTTTGTAATACGAATACTGAATACTTGGTAAGTAGATTTTCATACAAATTATGCCTATGTGTACACTGGAGATTTTGAGGGAAAGGGGAAAGAATTAAAAAGCCTGCTTATTTGAAAAACTGTAGAACAGAGTAAATGAAAGAACAGAAAGATTCATAATTTATATATAATCTTATCTCAGTTATGCGTTATCTGTTTTATCAGACTAAAAGTACTTACGTATGAAGTCCACCATCCTGCAGAATGTGTTTAAACACTATATATCACCTTCCTCCTTGCAGTGAGTATAAAGATAATAGGAATCAGATTCATGAAATACTGAGAGTATGAAAATTAAATTCCACTCTTAACACCACATCTACTTTCTGGCATCTTCATGCAGATGATTACTATTTGATATTTCCCTCTGCATAAAGGCAGCAGTGGGAAAAAAGTAGAAGAAGCATTTCACAGAAGCCGAGAAGATACGTATATATATTAAAAAACTCAGTTTTTAAAGGAATCTTTGTTTTCTGCAGAAGAAATCACCCAACTCTTGATTTTACTAGTATGTTCCAGTGCAACTACTAATGGGTCTTGCAACTCACAGATCAAAATTGATTTAGAAGATGGTAGAATAATGTAGGAACCACTCAAATGCACAGTAAACTATCATTTTTGAAATTATTAACCAAAAAATTACTGACTCTTGAAGAGACCTGAATTTGGGAGCTTATAAAAGGTATAATTTCTTACAAAACTAATTAAGTTCAAATACTTTCACTTAATTTTTCTCTGAATCATGTCAGTTTGAAATCACAGTATTATAGAATTGTAGGGGTTGGAGATCTAGTCCAACCCTTTGCTAAAGCAGGTTCTCCAGAAAGTGTATTTAAACATCCAGGAAAACATCCAAGAAAACTTTGAATACCTTCAGAGAGGGAGATTCCAGAACATTCTGGGTAGATTTTTCCGGTGTTCTGTTGCTTTAGAACTTTTTCCTCATGTTCTTGCCCCTTTCCCTTTTATCTCTCATTGGGCACCATCCTCTTGACAGCTGCTCTTCAGATCTTTATATGTATTTATAAGTTCCCTTCTCAGTCTTCTCCAAGATCAACAGTCTAAGATCTCTCAGCCTTTCTTCATAAGAGAAATGCATCAGGCTCCTATTCATCTATGTAGACATCCGCTGGATTTTCTCTCTAGAAGTTTCCTGTCTTACTTGAACTGAGAAGCTCTGAACTGGGCATAGTACTCAAGCTGTGGCCTAACCAGGGCAGAATAGAAGGGAAAGATCACTCTTCTTTGACCTGCTGATGGTCGCTTTTTTTTTTTTTACTGCACCCCAGGATACCACTGGCATTCTTGGTCACAAGATCACACTATTGGCACAGTGTGAATCTGTTGTTCACCAGGACACCAAGGTCCTTCTCCACAGAGCTCCTTTCCAGCAGATCAGCCCTTAACCTGTATGGATGAGTCCAGTTATTCCTTCCAGGTTTGACTGTAACTTGCTCATGTTGAACTTCAATACTTTCCTCTTTGCCAACTCTCCTGACAGCCCCAAATGGCAGCACAACATTCTGGTGTTTTAGCCACTCCTCCCAGCTTTGTATCATCAAATTGAGATCATACGCTATTCCTTCACATAGATCCCTGGTGATGATGAGCAAGAGCAGACCTAATACTGACTTGTGGGGAATATATTTACAGGACTCCAACTAGATTCTGAGTAACTGATCTTAATCCTTTGAGCCCTACGAGACAGCCAGTTATCAGCTAATCTCACTCTCAATTCATCTATCCCACAATTCTTAATCTTGCACATGAGGATGTTATGAGAGACAGTGTCAAAAGCCTTAAATTCATGGTATATGACAGCTACTGCTCTCCCTTCGTCTTTCTAGCCAGTTGTGACATCCTAGGAGTCCATCAGATTGTCGGCCATAATTCCTCCTTGAAGAATTCATATTGCCTACTCCTAATAATCTTTTCTTCTGTTTGCTTGCAGATGATGTCATGAAATGAAATAGTGAGTCTTAACACATGCACACAGATGTGCATGCATTTGGCTGCACAATTTTCACACCTCCCTTCAGAAGTACACACTATCATGGCTTTATGATTTTTGGTTCTTTGTATTCCACACTGCACTGGGAGTTAAAGTGTTGATGCTCCAGTTACATAGAAGAACTACATACTACATATCCCAGAGGACTTTCTGTTATTTGTATTTCTGTGATCCGCTCTGGGGAAAAGACAAATACCATCCACAAAATATTTTCCCTCCCCTTTTTAATCTCAGCAGTGTGTGAGCTCCATAGATCATCTTACTTCAACATTAGAGTAAGGCCTTTGGTTTCAGAGCCTCTCATTTAATTTGATTAATTAGCACCAATTTCAATAATATTGTATTACATTTTATCATGTTGTATTATAGTGTGTTACCTTGCTTTCCAATGTCTTCTTTAGTAAGTTTGTTTGCTTCTCCTCAGATCATTGCCACTGCTTTGTTTTTAGACCCATCTCTTTTCCCCTTTTTCCCTTTTTTCCCTTTTTTCCCTTTTTCCTTGCCTGGGGCATGGATCTGTGAGTCCCACTGCCCTGCTAGTCATGGAACCTGGCCAAACCAGCCCATAAACCATTGACACACACACAAAAAATAAAAACAATACACACTGTGTCTCTCAGCTTGAATTGATGATTTAAAGTCACCAATTTAGCAATGTTGAACTACTCCCTTCTCTACAGCCTCCCTTCAGGTAATTATGGATAGCAATAAGGTCTTCTCTGAGCCACCTCTTCTCCAGATTGAATAATCCAAGCTCCCTCAGCCGCTCCTCACAAGAGCTCTGCTCCAAAACCCACATCAGCTTTGTTGCCCTTCTTTGAACATGCTCCAGGGCCTCAATGTCTTTCTTGTAGTGAGGGGCACAAAACTGGGCACAGTTCTTAAGGTGCAACGTCACCAGTGCTGAGTACAGGGAGATGATTACCTCCCTGATCCTGCTGCCACACTATTTCTAATGCAGGCCAGGGTGGCGTTGGTCTTCTTGACCACTTGGACGCAATGTTGGCTCATGTTCAGCCAAGCATCAACCAACACCCTCCAGGTCCCTTTCCTCTTCACAGTCATTCAGCCACTCTGCCCCAAGCCTATAATGTTGTCTGGGTAATTGTGGCCAAAGTGCAGGATCTGGCTCTTGACCTTGTTAAACCTCATCCCTTTCACCTCAGCCCAGAGATCCATCTAATCTAGATACCTCTGAAGAGCCTTCCTACCCTCAGGTAGATTGACTCTACCTCCCAACTTGGTGTCATCAGCAGATTTACTGAGGGTCCACTCAATGCCCTCATTCAGGTCATCAATATTGAAGAGGACAGGCCCCAGCACCAACCCCTGAAGAACACCATGTATGTGTATATATATATGTGTATATGTGTGTGTATGCCATTCTTTATATTTCATCATACATGACAAAGAAAATATTTTTACATGCAAGAATACTTGAAAAGTGAGAAGTGCCCCATAAGTGAAAGTAAAAAAGCAAGAAGGCTTCACAGTGACTGAGAATAAGGGGGGTTATGGGGAATAGTTAGAGATAGTTTATAGAAGCAAGAATGTAGACCTTGTTAGAAAATAAGAGATGGCAGACACTGGGTCTGGGATAGTGAGTGGGATGAAGGGGGGGTCTGTATATTAATGAACTCTCAGCGGTGTAATGAATATGTATCCAAATTCCAGGAAGGCTATTGACTGTGTATTAGTTTGGCCTATAGCTGTAGCACAATTTTTCCAGACGGTGTGTAAGTTAGGAGGAATGATCCCTCTTGCACCCAGTGTCTATGCAGCACTGAATAAACCATACCTGCTTTGTAACCTTACTTGGGTTACAGAGTTTGATTCCCCATGTCAACACTTTTGCAAATTTTGAGGGCTACTCTGGAAGTAAAGTGTCTTATAATTCTGGCCAACAGCATCAGAGGCAGATGCTGATGTTATGGCAGTAGAGTTTGAGGTCTTCCTGAGAATGATCCATTAAATGTTGTTGCTGTGCAACAACAGAGAGGTAGTCTATGTTTCAGAATGGTGTTCGAACTTGAAGTGTGTGTGAAGCAAAGGTATGCCATTGAAATCATTCATGTTGAAAAAATTGCAATCACTGGCATTCATCGGTGCCTGCAAAATGTGTATGGAGGTGAAACAGAAGATGTGAGTGCAGTGAGATAGTGGATGGTGCATTTTAGCAGTGGTGACAGTGACTGTGGGTCACTTCCACTGGAACAGATTTTTATGAATGCTGTAAGCAGGTTCTTGCTCATTGCTGGCAAAATATATATTGATATATAATGATAGTAACCATGTTGAAAAATAGTGTTCTGGGGCTGAGAACCTACTCCATTTGTTACTGATTCACAGTAACAAAAGAATAGCTAAATGTGAACTGGACATTAATGATTTTTTTTTGTTGCTCAAAATCATCCAATGAATTTCCCTCTTTAAGGATGATAATGTCTGTGTCATGCACCATCTATCCCTTATTTATTTCTTTGTAGAGGTAATCCACAAAAGAAAGTATGCTATCCTTTAAGCATGGCCTCATTTAATCAAAAGTCAAAATACGAAATCAACCAGTATGGTTGATTGTTTTATATCCATTCAACAGTTACAGGAACTTACTGTTTGTAAGTGGATGGTATATAAAATGTATGTTGGATGTGATAAAATAGATCTATTCTGATGCTACAAGGAACTGAGAGAGCTCTCTAATTTGACTGAGTGCCAATAGACATTTTATAAATATATGTTTTAAGTAGAGTGACAGCACAGCCTTCCTGCAGACAGGGAAAATTCTCCCTGGCACTCCAGGGGCCCTTTGTTTTGTAAATAATTCTGGTATCAATCATAACTTGCTAACTGATTTCATTTGTAGACTGTATATGTTATTTGTGTGTTACTTTGAAATGAAGCAGAATTTAAATGAAGTGACAGAAACAGGCTTAGTACTTCATAGGCTCAGATCCTTCCCACTTTCCAGACTGAACTTCTTATGATCAAATTCTTTCCTGTTTATTTTTTGGGAAGTGCATATTGAGCTGAGAAGAAATTAAATATTTTCAGGCAGTCTTAGAGGAGAGATTCAGCATTAGGTTCCCAAGGTTCCCATGGAAATACTTCCACAGCTAAGATCTTAAAGAAAGAATTGCCCAGTTAGGAAATAACTATGACATTTGGGAGAACCTATTGAAAATTTGTCAAAATGTAGTAGATGTTTAGGGATTTTTTTTTGACATATGCTCTCTGCATCCACACTTTTTTTTAAGTTATTATTTAAAGTAATGAGAAATGTAGAATATGATTTTAAATATTTGAAAACATATACACTGTAAGTGATCACAGTAAGAAAAATGTCTTATATTTTGTACTTACAGAAAGACTAAAAAATAGCAGTTATGAAAAGCAGAGAAATTAAATAAGATATGCTATCACCAAGTGAAGAAAACAGCTGGAGAATTAAAGATGACCCAGTGTGTTGCCAGAGAGGAACAGTTCTTAACTGTTCTTTCCTAATTAAAAAAATAGCAATAGTTTGCCTAAGGCACTTCCAAAGCACTTCCAAATTTAGTAGGATGAAAGAATATCACATCAAGATTGAAACTATTCTATGACATAATGTTCTCCTTTATCAATCATCAGAAGTAAGGTATATCTTATTTAACCTTTAGAGATCTATACACAATTTGTTTGCCCTACATTTCTAGTCAATAGAGAGAAATAGATACTTTTAAATTGCAGTATTTATCCAAATTGTTTCAACCTTCACCTTTAAATGTGGTGAATTACACCCTAAGTGAGCTTCGTTTTCAGTAGTGATTATAAAGGAAGTCTAGAAAACAAACTAGATATTGACTTCTATGTTTTAGATGCCTGAGGTTACAGGAAATTAATACATTTCTGTACACAGTAGAAATCTAAACTCAACAGAGTACTTCTCTTTTTTCTCTAATTTTCCCTTTTTTTTAATGCAGCATACAACTGTTTATTTTTCCTCAGTTTGTACTAACCAAACAAAAAATCCAGTATATTTATTTACAAAATTCATGCTATAAAGTCTTACTTTTAATTATTTCTAGATATATTCAAAAATTCTCTTAAAAAATGTAAAGAACAGCAAAATGAGAATTAAGTGTTTTGAGCAAAAAAGAGTGTGGAAACCTTCGATAATGTTTAGTTATTTATTTCTCAGACTATTATACCATTTTTTTTTTTAAAGATCTGAATGAAAAGAGGTGAAACTAAGAGACTTTCAGCACTAACACAGTTATTGTTCAGAATAATAGTGTCAGACACTTTTCTTGTGCTGTTACTCATGAGACTTTTCTGTGCTAACAGAAATAACTAACTGCAGAAAAAATAAAATAAAATAATAAAAAAAGTCATTTCTAACTTTCATAAAAACTTAGAATACAAAATATTTCCCCATATTTCCCAAATGTAGCAGTAATTATATTTATTTGAGAAAAACTTTTTAATGTTTTAATGTTGATCATGTAAATAGCATGAAACAAATTGCTTGTTTAAATTAAGCTTTTGATAAATTAAAGATTAAACAGGTCTGCAGCACATTTTAAACATGAACAGTCTATGCACCCTTCTTAACCAGTCAATTTGTACATTAGTATGCAGCATACCTCCCTTGTTTACGAACCATGAATTGACTTAAAGTGCTTTGAAAGATGAACGAATGAATGAATAAAAGCAGGGTAACAAATTCATTCGTATGAAATCTCAAATTCATTCTGTCTGTTTACATCTTCTTTCAGTTATTCCTCAATAAATGGGCTCAGTGGTGTGAGAAGACAAGAGATGAAGAGATGAAGTGACCTTCAATTAATTTATCTATTAATTTATTCTTTCTCACCCTGGTTGCTTTTTTTTAATATGTCTATTTTTTTGACTGTATAGGAAAAACTTCGATTGTTTAATATGTGAACATATAAAAGGCTTTTCTTTTATTCCTCTAGTTATCCTATCAAAATGCTGTCATACTTGTTCATGATGACGGCTTTTGTGCTAGACACTAGAACAAATGAAATAATCCCTATTACTAACACAACTTCCCAAAAACATCAGCAAGAGCCAGAATGAATTCATGAATATTTCTGTAAATATTGTAGTAAAAATGATATAATTAATCATGTGACACTGTTAACCTAAAATTTTATTCTTTACCTACTTAAAATAGGTGAAAATAAATTTGTAAAATTTCGCCCATTGATTCATATTTATTCATCTAGAAAAAAAATCTGAAAAGTATGGAGTGAAGATCTTAAGTATTTCAATGGCATTACAGTCCTCATTGTTTCTCATCACACAGACTTTTACCTAATCCTGTTTTTAAAATACATGCCTAGCTTGAAATGTCTGCTACTTACCGAGATGTCAGCAAAGCCAAAGAAGAAAATGGTGTACAGCTGAGGTAGATAGTGATTGAAATATGAATTAGAAAAGCTGATATCTGATGATGAAAGAGAACAATTAGTGGCATTTTCCACCATAGCTATTTCCAGGCTCCATAAGAAGATATTAGAAAAAAAATAGCCCAAGCTAACAGTAAAATGAGGGTTTTCTGTAGTTACTAGTTCCTTCAGCCAATAATGCTCCCAACATACATGCTGCTCTCACAGTGCTTTATAGCAATACCTGGCAACATAAAATATCTGTTCTTGATGAGTTCAGAATGAATAATTTAGCCACCAACAATGATTTTGATAAAGTACAGGAAAATGGCAGTTATTGTAAAAGAATATGAACAAACGAAGTTTCAGCTTTACTGCTTGCTCTGTGTGTGTAAGTAATCACAAGCACAAATAACAGAGTACTTCATCTCTTTAAGAGATTATTTCTTTGCCTCAAAGCTTGCTTAGGAACAGTGATGGATGAGTCCAGGCAAATCAGAGTTGGAAAAATCTTTTTTTTTTAGGATTTACAGGCCAGGGGCTATGAGAGAGTGACAAGCAACAGCTTACTGGCCAAGAAGCCACAATGGCAGGAGAATAAAAAAGGGACCAAGAACCAAGAGGATAGGTGTCTGACATCAGATGCCTCATGACACAATGCCTGCCTGCCTACTGACAAACTTGTCTGAGCTTGCAGCCTGAGATCTGCCTCTTCCTCCAAGACTTGCTCTATTGCTGTGCCTGCTTGCTGCATAAGGCTAGCCACTCTTCTGCTCTCTCCCCTGTGCTTTTGCTCTGGTATTGGCCTCAGACCATCGCTATAGCCACTTGCTGACTAAGGTTGGTCACTCTACTGCTGCCCTCAGAGAATCACAGAATCGCAGAATCGTAGGGGTTGGAAGGGACCTCCAGAGATCATCGAGTCCAACCCCCCTGCTAAAGCAAGTTCCCTGCACCAGATGGCACAAGTAGGTATCCATGCGGGTTTTGAGTATCTCCAGAGAAGGAGACTCCACAACCTCCCTGGGCAGCTTGTTCCAGTGCTCCGTCACCCTCACCATAAAGAAGTTCTTACGCACATTTGTGTGGAACTTCCTATGCTGCAGTTTCTGGCCGTTTATCCTTGTTCTGTCTCCACACACTGCTGAAAAGAGTCTGGCCTCGCCACTCTGCCCCCAAAACCTTAGATATTTATAGACCTGGATCAGGTCCCTTCTTAGTCTTCTTTTCTCAAGGCTAAACAGACCCAGTTAACTCAGCCTTTCTTCACAGGGGAGGTGCTCCAGGCCCTTCACCATCTTTGTGGCCCTCCACTGGACTCTTTCCAAGAGATCCCTGTCTTTTTTGTACTGGGGAGCCCAGAACTGGACACAGTATTCCAGGTGAGTCCATACCAGGGCAGAGTAGAGGGGGAGGATCACCTCCCTCGACCTGCTGGCCGCGCTCTATTTAATGCACCCCAGAATGCCATTGGCCTTTTTGGCCACCAGGGCACACTGCTGGTCATGGCCAACCTGTCGTCCACCAGGACACCCAGGTCCCTCTCTGCAGAGCTCCTCTCCAGCAGCTCATCCCCCAACCTGTACCGGTGCATGCAATTATTCCTCCCTAAATGCAACACTACACTTGCTTTTGTTAAACCTCATCTGGTTTCTTACTGCCCAGCTCTCCAGCCTGTCCAGGTCTTGTTGAATAGCAGCACAGCCTTCAGGTGTGTCAGCCAATCCTCCCAGCTTCATATCATCAGCAAACTTGCTGAGGGTGGCCACTATACCCTCCTCATCAAGGTCACTGATGAAGATGTTGAACAAGACCAGACCCAGCACCAACCCCTGAGGAATACTGCTAGTGAAGAGAAGGCTAGAAGAAGAAAAGGCTAGTGAAGAGAAGGTTGGTGAAGAAAAGAGACCTAGTAAACAGTCTTCCAGTAACTAAAGGGGGATTACAAATTTTTTGCATGGGTAGACAGTGATAAGACAAGGAGGTACAGTTTCAAACTAAAAGAGGGAAGATTTAGATTATATGTGAGGAGGAAGGTTTTTGCTGAGAGAGTGGTGAGGTGCCGGAACAACCACCAGGTTGCCCACAGAGGTTGTGGGCTCTCCATTCCTGAAGGTGTTCAAAGCAAGGCTGGACGGGCATTTGGGCAATCTGATTTAGACTTGATCTAATGGTTGGCAAACCTGCCTATGGCAGGAAGGATGGAACGTAATGATCCGTGAGGTATCTTCAATCCCAAGCCATTCTATGATTCTATGATTCTATGATTCTATGATTAGTCTGTACTTCAGGATTTTTGTACTAATCAAGATATGAATTGCATGCAGACAAAAATAATTTTAATAAATTGGAAAGAAATGTCAATTACAAATTTAACATTCATACAGTCACAGAGATATTAGATTTAGAATTATTAATTTAGGGAAAAAGGCAAAAATAGAAGAAAAGAATCTCTAAGTTTAAGTTACTTTTAAGCATAACTATGAACTTCACAGTAGAATTTATAGATCATCTTTCATAAGAAATATTTGGAGAGATTTTTAGTATAAAATAACAAAATCAGTGCATATTTAGTCATTCACAGCAAACCTGTGTCCAACTAACTATTTTATATGAACATCATCAAAATGCTTTTGGAAATAGCAAGTCGTTACTACTTTTTGAAATAATTTGTGTTTTACTAAAATTGAATCTAAAGAAAGTGTTCTGATGGAATTTAGGCAAAAGTAGAAATTACTAACATTGCTCACTAAAAAAGTTTGAAATTTGAGGGAAGTGTACACTCACAACATCCTTCCGGACAAGCTTCTCCAACTACGAGATTAACAAAATGAGGAACTGGCTGAACAACAGAGCTTAAATGGTCACTGAGTGAACGGGGCTACATCTGGCTGACTGCTGTGGTATCCCCAGGGCTTAATTCTGAGGCATGTTCCATTTCAGGCTTTAACTGGTGGTTTAGATGCAAGTCTGGAATACATTTTCAGCAATGGTGCTGATGATTCTAAGTTTGGAGGTGGTGTTGACTCCTTGGAAGGATGAAAGTCCTTGCAGGGGTATCTAGATACATTGGAGTAGTTGATAATCATCACTGGCATGAATATCAGCTGAGATTTCTGCATCTGCAACAGAGTGATGTTGAAAAGATACAGAATGGGAAACAAGGTGCTAAAGAACAGTACTACAGAAAGGGACCTGGAGGTGCTGTCTGACAGCAGGCTAATCATGAGTAAACACTGTGACATGGCAGTCAGGAGGGCAAGCCACATCTTGGAAGGTATTAAACATTGCATAGACAATCAAAAGAAGTGATAGTCCCACAGTATTTAACATTACTGTGACCTTACATTGAATACTGTGTATGATTCTGGGCTCTACAATATAAAAAAAGATACTCAAAAATCTGTTTGGAGGAAGGCAACAAAGCTAGTAAAAGAGGCTCTCCACTGGGAGAGACCAAGGACACTCGGTTTGCTTATTCTGGAGTAAAGGAAGTTGACAGGTGACCAAATCGCTCTCTACAACTTCCTGAGGAGGAGTAATGTAGAGGAAGGCACTTGTCTCTACTGCCTGCTAACCTGTGAAAGGATGCAGAGGAACAGCACAAAACTGATCCAAGGGAGGTTCAGATTGGATATAAGGTAAAACTTCTCTTCTTGAAGAGTGGTCACGTGCTAGAACAGACTTTGCAGAGAGAAGCTTATTGACCTGTGCTGACAGTACTTGAAGCATTTAGGTAATGTCCTCAGTAATGTGCTTTAACTTCTAGTGAGATGTGGAAAGTTCAGACAGCTTAACTAGGTGGTCTTTGAATATCTTCTCCCTCTGAAAAGTTGAATTCAATTCTGTGCTGCGCTTTGCTATTCTGTTTTTCACAAATTCGTTTTTGAAGTGGAAAACCTTTTGAAGTTAATACAAATTTTGAATAAATATTTTTCCTATTTGAAATTGTTCAGTGAACTTAGTTTATCTGCAGACTTTTTCACTCAGAAGTGCAAACAAGATGTTGCTATCTAAAGTATATTACAGAACAACATGCCTTGTGCTCTTGATTTAGAAACATGTGAGTCTGGAAACAGAAATAGATGTAATTTTTTTCCAGTCAAACAGGTTTAAATTCCTTGTATCTTAAAAGTTCTAAGTGAACTGTATAAGAGGAATTACTTGCAGAAATTATGTTGTGAAGAAAACTGAGTAATGAATAAATTACTATTACAATATCTTTACAACTTGCAAACAGAAAATGAGTAGACTATTTAATATGATAATTTGTTGTATTCTTCTGGAAATTCACTTATAATATTAACTTATTATAAAATTATAACACATAATCTGTTTTTGTATTTTTCAAGGGCTAGGTAAAAGACAAAATAAAACACACTACAAAGAAGACACATGTTTATAAAGTGACACCCACCCCACCCAGCTCCCCCCTCCAGAAAAAAAAAAAAAAAAGCTCAGAAAATCTATTAGTTTCAGCTACATTCTCTATAAATAGACATTTGTATACATTTATACACATTTCACAGACATTCCCTTTTCTAAATGTCAGTACCTTTTGCTTTTATACACTTATTAGACAAACTCAGCAACCAATGAAGATGGATATAACCTACGGATAAATGTCATCTGGAAGTTGTTAGGAGTCTAGTTTCACCATCTGACAAATGTTGATGATTTAGCAAAGTTTCAGATCCTTTCAAGGAAGAGAAATTCCCTATGAATAGAGAAAGAAAAAATTAGACCCTACATTAATAGCTGTTAATATGAATTGCTTATGCAACAGCAATTTCAATCAATATTTATAAATCCATGCCTGATGCAGACATTTACATTTTCTTTATTTTGCTCATCCATCCATATGAAGATTCCTCAGTCATTCATACTAATATGCTCTGAGGAAATTCATCTTAAAAAAAATTCCTGAGCTAGAGAAATTTAGACAAGTCTTTTCCTTCTTAAGTTTCACAATTACAGACTAACAGAAAGAAATTTCTGTCCACTGAAGAGTGAAGCTGGCAAAAGCACTACTTTTTATATCTTGCAATAAATTCAGTGACTCCCTTATTATTTTTGTAATATGTTTCAGTGGGTTTGTAAAACACTAGTGGTTTAATTTTTCCTTTTCACAAAGCTTATTTTCTAAACAAGAACTCCTTTTTAGCAACATAATGGATAAACACAAACCTAAATAACTTATTGTTGTATAGACATTGCTTACTTAGTGAGAGTTAAGTGAGGAGAAAGATGAAACTGATATGCAAGTAATGTATGCTGAGTGTTATCAGTATAGCAGTAAAAAACTTTTACATTCATTGAGGTGGATGATAAACTTGGCTGGATGCCAACTGCCTACCAAGTTGTCCTCTCACTCTCCTCCTCCTCTTGATGGAGTTAGTTCATAGAATCATAAGAGTTCAACTGTCAACATATTACCAGCATGCCCACTAGTAAAGTTGAAAGAGCAGTTGAAAAACTTGGATAAAGTAACAGAGTCCACACTCAGCAAGTTTTCTGTGATACAAATCTAGGAGGAATGGATGATGTACCAGAAGTCTGTGCCACTATTCATGAAGAACCGGGCAGGCAGAAGAGTTGGGCAGGGAGGAACTTGACAAAGTTCAAGAAGAGCAAGTGTAGACTCTTGCATGCAGTCATTCCTCCCCACATGCATCAATACAGGCTAGAGAATGACCTGCTGGAGAGGACTTCTGCGGAGAAGGACCTGGGTGTTCTTTTGGACAGCTGATTGCCCCTGTCAAGAAGGCCCATGAAGGCCCATGGTAACCTTGGGGGCATTAAAAAGAGTGTGACTAGCAGGTAAAATATACTGGGGAGGCAGGAATGAAGAAGAGAAGTTGAGCCTGGAAAGACAGTGAATAAGTGGTTAGAGGTCTTTGGTTTGTTGTCTTTTTTTTTTTTTTTTTCCCCACAATATTCAATTACATTATCTTTTCCCTGGCCAAGTCTTTTCTATTTATTATCTCCATCTACCCTTTTGATGAGAGGAAGTGACCAAGCAGCTGAGAGTATATCTTACATATAGTCGAAGTCAAGCTATCACAGATAGTCATATAATGCTAGTCATTAAACTAATGGAGAAGGAACCATCTTGACATCCCAACATTTTTAGTAGTTCACAGAAGTTACTTCCTTGGCCTTACATTGTGTAGCCATGAAATTCGTTGATGGCAAATCAGGATATACCACTTTTATTGAAGAAAAATATTAGAATTCGCAGGTTTTGTAAGTCAGCATAACAGAATGAGAATGGCACGTAGAAGCACTTTTAAGATTCTTTCTTCAGGATACGTAAGACAGATACCTGTAATTTTCTTTTCTACTGATTCTTGCGCCCCAGTCTGTTGTATCTCTTTTCTCTTCCATGGTCAATTTCCCTCTCACTTATTCTACTTAGCAGAAATACTTGGGGAAAGCATTTTGTTGGAAGGCTAAATTTCCATCATTGTACACTGAAAACTGGGCTTTTGTCCTAAAGCAGTTGCTATGGTGACATGCAGGTTGCAATAGTGTCTCTGATTTTCCTTCCTGATTTCTAGCTCCATAATAAAGGAGTGTAATATAAAATCATATAAAATAAAATATTTTGCTAGTGAATGGTTTCTGATGAGCTTTCTTTTAGGGAAATACTGTGTGGACTCATGCCACCAGTTTCAACCTAAAAATCTACTGATGGGGGAAAGATAGTTATCAACTCCTTCCAGATGACTGCTAGTGGTATACTGAGTTGGGATACAACAAAGAGAAAAAGTAAATTCCATACTAAAGCATCAGTGGTTCTAAACTAAGCTTCAATTAAATTCCTTGCTAATTCTTGGTTGATTGCTCTACACTGAAGTTCTACCTTACAAGCCATAGTGGCCTTCAATATTATCCAGAGTTTGACATCAGATCTATGAAAAAGCATCTCAGCTTTCTAATATCCAACATAACAAAATCTGTAACAAGAAACCAGCTGATCACATAGAATTTCAAAGAGGTTATCATATCTTTCCATCCTAAGTCTATGACAAACAAAGAAAAAGGTAGCTCTATCTTTTCACAACAATAAATCATCTTCTCACACAGTTTTAAGTTAAGCATTGGATAAAGCAAATTCAGTGTTGGTTTGCAACAAATTTGTTGTCCAAAATTGGCAGTATTATGTACTACAGTAAGATAAATTAATTCAGATTCTGTACAGACAATCATTATTCCACCCATGTTAATGTAAGATGGGTTGAGTTTTCCCAGAATTAAAAGAAACAGACTTACTTTTGAATAATATTTGCCTTGTTTAGAAATCATGAGAGCAAATTGTAAGTGCTGAGTTGTGTTAGTTTTTGCAGACTTAGTGTGACATCTGAAATACATGAAATGCAAACTTCATTGTTCCATCAGATTTCTTTTCTCTTGGAGAGCCTACCAGTACATATGTTATTAAGTATCTTTCCTGGGTGCACATTACTTAAATTCTTAAGGAAATACATTGTTATACTCTAAATCAGAACAGGAGAGAGATGCAGACTTACTCAGTTTTGTAAAGAGATTCAATACTAACAATGAGAACAGAAGAATTAGAGATGATGCTGTCCAGACTCAAAAGGAAACAGGAACTAATTTTGTTACTTTAAATTCTTTGGAAACACAGGAGCATGTTACAGAAACAGAGAGACAAGCTGACAAATAGTAGAGATCAGCATCATGCTATTGTTTGCTTTACCTCTTTACCTCTTTTCTGTTACATGATAAAAGACAAATATCAAACTAGATATGCCATATTTTGATTTGAAATTTTTAGTCTGGTTTCCTTTTTTTTTTTTTTTTTCCTGACCTTGTTTGCATTTGCTTTTGTTTTACTCAATTAATAGATATATTTTTCATATTTTTGATGTCAGTAGAAGCACTTTTTGGTGGCTAGCATTCTCACAAAGTTTTACTGTCTGATATCACATGTATTCCTCATACACCTGTTGCTGAAATGAATTACCAACTCTGGAGGGTATTGCCAGATTGTACCTCTATTATTTCCTTGCTCACTCTTCTAACTCCAAATGTAGTCTGATATTAATCGGAATGTTCTGGAAAGAGCTTGAAAATGAAAATAAGAAAAAAGTACATAATTTTTCCTTCAGTTAATATTCTTTCTTCACGTAGGCAATTGTATAACCTCCGAAAAGATTATATGACATTGTTCTAGTTCTGTACAGTCATTAGAAGGAGTTTAACCATAGCCCTTGTTAACTTTAGGCTATCATTGAATAGAAAGAACAAATTAGATGTACATGCAGGGAAGACCAGCAGATGATGGTTTTTGAATAACAGGAAGAACAAATGTACTATAACCCAAACTCATCATAGACTTTTTCAGGACAATAGAAAAAAATCAAGTATAATTTCCTGTTCTCTTCACTGTTTTTATCCAGCATTAAAAATAAATAGATAGAAAATTAGATTCTACCAATACCAAGTCAAGCAAAACAGTAGATAAGTATCTTGGCCTCTACACTTCTCCATAGTTTGATTGGCTGGTCATTATATTCCTACTCAAAGTTTCAGTAAAACTGTAAGCAGATAAACAACTACAGTGCCAGTTAATCAAATTATTGGGTAGATAAGTACATTGTGACACTCTTAAGTTTTATGCATCTACTTTTTTCTTGCAGTATAAATGCTGGAACAAAAGCACTGAGAGAGAATGACTATATTTGTACATCTTCAATGCAGCATCATGCAAAAACAACGGGCTTTTGACCTTACCAAGTATAGCCTCCATAACTCATAACAGTAATAAATACTTCTTTTGGACTTTATGAACAGTCACCAAATTTAATAAAATTCAAATTAAAAGACATTATTTCATGCTTGAGAGAACTGTGATTCACATTCATTTTTCTAATTTTGCAGTACTTAAAAATAAACTGTTCTTACAACATTTATAGCCTGCTGAAAACACCTAGGTTACCACATATTTCATAAGAAATTGGGACTTCTTGTTAAAAGCAGATGCAAAGTGCTCATTGACAAATTGAAGAATAGGCAAGGAAACTTATGCTGAATGGAAAATAGTATTCACTTTTCGTTGAGTACTGAGTGTACCATCTCATGATATTCTAGGTCTAGTGGGTTAGTAAACCATGCATCCTGCATAAATTAATGCATATTAACATGTTTCCACAAGACCACATTAAAGTGGACAATGATATTGCAATGAATTTGATTGGAAATCTCACTCCAAAACTTTGTGCCAAATTTTAAGTTAGTGTAATCTTCTACCTTGTGTTAAATTATAACATTTTAATTGTTATTTAAACAGAATTCAAACAAGGTTAACACAACCTTGATCAAGACAGGGTGAAATGCTTGGCTCTGTTACAACTATTCAAAGGTTTTCACTAGCATAAATATCTGCTGTAACTCAACCAAAAAAAAAACCTCTCCACTACTGAACACAAACTAGTTTAATGAAAACTGGAGGGATTTTGCTGGGGAAGGCTGAACATCAGTCATGAGTGATGAGAAACTGCACTGTGCAGTCTTTTATATTGTCTATTATTTTATTGTTACTGTTATTTTCATTATTTCTTCCTTTTCCATCCTATTAAACTGTCTTTATCTCACACCATGAGTTTTGCCTTTTTCCAGTTTTCTGTTCCCTCCCACTCTGTGAGGAGAAGCTGGGATGATTTGGGGTACAGATGAAGAGAGAGGGAACAGATGATTTTGTAGTGGTACTTAGCTGCTGCCAGATTATACGACAGTAATAAGCTAAGCAGAAGTATGAATCCATATCGATAGAAAGGGATGTTGCTGAAGCATACATTAAGCTAATCAAGTTGGTAGGGATTGGCACCTACCTGGGTTTCAGAAAAAGGACTTTGTTTTTTTTCTTGCTGGAATGGAATCTCTCTCAATCTGTTTGTCTATTTTCCCAAAAAGATGAAAAGGAAAATTCACTCTGCTTCTTTTGTCCATTTAATTTGAAAATGAATCTGCTTAAAAAATACTTGTTGAACAGAAAGACAATAACGTATCAATGGTAATACAGCTGCTATTATTGTTATCGCTACTACCACTATAAATGAAAAAGATAAACATATCATTAAAAAGCACCGAATATAGTAGAAAGTAAAAATGAAATCATTATTGTAGAACTCCAGCTGCAGAAATTTATCTTCCAAAGAGATTTTGCTGATCTCCTTAAAATCAAATTTTAAGTTTCTTCATCTTTTTCCTGAAGCATGAAATTTCCAGTGGAACTAACAGCATGTTACGGAGAACCTTTTTACACTGGATCAGATGAAAAATTATTCATCTTAGGATGTCATGCAAAAAAAAAAAAAGTCAGAATTCATTTTACGTGATACACTTTAATTAATTTGTGTCTGCAAAAAGCTATGTCAAATATTTCTGCTTGTTTTTCATTTTGAATTTAATACACTGCAAAACTGTAGTCTTCCTATAAAAAAAGATGGACTGTTAGATACATAGAGTATGTTCAGGAAAGGACATGAAGGACAAAACTAGCCAACGTCAAACAGTCATAATTATATCTTTTGTGGCACTGATTGCGGGAGGAACTACCTCAAGGCTGAAAATGATTATTAGGTTACAGAGGCTTTACAGTTATTTCAAGCTTTGACCTTCAAGAAAGTATACAGATGAAAGCTAGCATGGTTCTAGGATATAATAATAATTATAACGGCTTTTAAAGGAAATCACAGAATCACGGAATTGTAGGGGTTGGAAGGGAACTCCAGAGATAACTGAGTCCAACCCTCAATCATGGGGGGGGGAAATCACGGGACCACAGTTTAAAAGTAATTATTTGAACAACATTGATAAATTAAACCATTTTTTAGAAGGAAAATAAGTTTGTAATGGAAAAAAAAGTATACTCTGGTGTTTCATTTTTCTGATTACTGGACTTACTTCCTTCTGATCTTTCTGCACTGGTCTATTTTTTTTTTTTCAGCAAAAACTACAGCAGAATAGTCCTTGTCTCTAAAAGCAGCAAACAAGAAACAGAAACTGGAGAAAGCAGAGAGTGAATCTGTAACTACAATTGAGAAGAAAGTGCCCAATCTCTGTAATAAATTTCTATTAGTGCTTTACAATTACTTGTTATAGAAAAACAGTGGAAATAATTGAGCAGAAATTTTGAGTTACAGCTCAACAAAGACAATTTATTTTTAGACAACTTCAGTGAAAATGTGTTTTTTGTTTTTTGTTTCTATAAATAAATATTATATTTTATTTGTATTGAAAACTATGAAGATCTAAAAATATGCTTTAAATATCTTAGGGAAAATTAGTCCATAGAAGAGTGGATCATTTATGTTAAAACTGCCAGTCACACCTTTTCATTGTATCCCACTGTTAAATTCTCCAAAAATTTAATTGGAATTAACTACATTCTCTACTGCAAATCCAAACTAGACTTCAATAATAATAATGAGCTATGGGACTGCTCATGGTATATTCTCTTTGTTAATAATGATCATTTTAGGGAAGTCATCTGATTAGACTAACATGGAAAGAGAGGTGGAGGAACTGCAAGTATTTGGATTTCAGATTAGCACTTAAAGTAAGAACTCAGAGAGTGGATCTCATCCAAAAGCAAGATGGTCCAAATTATGACTGAAGAGCAGGAAACATACAAGAGAGGATAAACTTGTTGCTGCGGAAGTATTTGAAATTCCAGTAGTGGGGTCTCTGAGAAAGAATATGTCTCTGAGACAAAATGTAGATGTGTCTGAAAGGGAAAAATGTTGGTTTGGACATGCGTATGTAGTGCTTGCTAAGAAACTGAGTTGAAGCCAAGTATCCAGTACTTGTTTGACAAAAAGGTTGTCAACACTATAGTTAGTTAGGCTAGTTAGCTGCTATGGTATTAAGAAAAGATCCTGTAGAAATTTAAAATGCCTCCCTTGATGAAAATTTTTACTTGGATGCTGTAAATTGTGCAAACATTGGTATAATAACAAATAACTTCATTACATGAAGGGCCTTTGTACTTAGTAGACAGAGGAACCAATTGCAAAAAAATAGAAATCAAATACTTTGTCATAACATGTATACAGTAAAATTGGATTAAACTATAGAAAACTCCTTTATTTCTGGTCCTTCTGAAGTTCAGGAAGAGTTAAAGATACTAACAAACCCATTTTAATGTATCTCTCTTTAAAAACAATCTTCTCTGTATGTTCTTAATTCTTTAGTTCCCCATCTACAGGTGTTATTTGGAAGCATCAGTATGGCATTTGTATTTTTCAGTGTCTCTGAGCATTCTCAACTCCAAGATGCAGTTTGATCCCATGAAAATACATGCCATTAGTACCTGAGTACTATTACTGCTTTAGTCTGTAGAAAATGTCATAAATCCTCAACCCCTGCTGAGGTTAGTGGGAATTACAAGCACTCAGAATCTGGTGGAAGCAAGAAGTGTCTGATTAGAACAGACAAATAAAGTATTGAATGTAAAGAATTTTTAATTTTGGCTGACAATGGCTTTCCAGAGAGGAGAAAAAAATGCTCTTTTTTTTTTTTTTTTTCTACTTACAATCATTCAAATAATCATGTCATATATCAGCTTTGTTGCTGACATAGAGAGGTGTCCAGAAGAAACTAGAAGAATCCAATTTTTTAGCCAGCTTGCATTATGCTGATGGCCAGAAGCTGTAACCTGTTTAGAAGATCCAGCATTGACTTTGATCTCTGCTGAGAGATGTCCTAACCCTGCTGCATGTCCCTATCAGCTTGATTCTGTACATTGACATCCCCTTGTCATATTTAAATAAAAGAGTAAAAAACTAATTTTAAATGTTATAAAAAATAGTGTTGGCTATAATTGCTTGCCAGGGCTTTAAAATGTCTGAAAAAAATACAAAAAATAATCCTGAGAAGTAAGCATCTTAGGATAACAGAAAATAAAATCCTTGACCTTAATCACTTGACCTGAGTTTATAGCTAATCTCTAGAAGATACTCAGATTAGAGAACAATGAAGGATACAAACCCATAGATAAGCGGTTGCACGGTGTTTTGCAAGTATTTCTAAATATTATTCTATCCTGTAAATACATTAATTTACAAGACTTATTCACTAGTCCTCTGTCAATAGGGCATGCACATGACTACAATTTAAGTATTCATTATCATCTGCAGACACAAAATATCTCAGCTATGAGTAGCAATGTTTTAGACTTCAGAACCTAGAAGTTTTTGTTTGTTTTTTAACAGTAACCACCTGCACAAAATTACAGAACAGTGCATGCACAGATGTTGTGTCAGAGAAAATTAAAGCATATATGATCCTCTGGAGGCTTTGGTGACTGAAAAAAAAAAAAAAAAAAAAAAAACCTTAACACCTAGTTTTTCCTTCTTTCTGATGACAGAAATCAGAACAAACCATCAGGGCAAATTCAGTGGAGCGTGATACAGTCAAGAAATAATGCATTCATCCAAGAAAAGGCTGGGGATGGGGAAGGGGAGAGAGGAGAAACAAGTAAAATATTAATACTTTATTGTCTTCAAGCAGAGTAGCAATATGTCATTTCCGTGCATTGGCTTGTAATTTTGTCAGCATTTGTAAGGCAGATACATGATGATTTTCTCTTCCCTGCTGATAGCAAGTGATTATTTTTGTCCATCATTGACTTAGATAATTTATTGCACATAAATATTTTCTTCTGTGAACATTTAGATAAAATTCCTTGCAGCAGCAGAAATACTGTGCTTAGCATTTGCAAAAGGTTCCAACAAAAGCTCCATAAAAATAAGATCAAGAAGCCCTTGTTAAAGTTGGCGTGAGTGGAGGAAAAAAAAAAAAAGTCAGTTACCTTACATTTTAACACTGTAATTACATTAAAAATATATAAAATATAAATAAATAAGCAGGCAGAAAACAATACATTCATGTTGTCAGTATTCAAAGACCATTTCCTCCAGGACCAGAAAAAAAGGAAGAATGTTAGGAAGGCTCCGTGGATCAACAAGAGCTCCTGGACTTAACTTAAGCATGAGAAGAAGGTCTATAGGGAGAGGAAGCAGGAATGGATTACCTCCTGGTTTCCATTTGGATATTTAGCCATTGACCACAACTCTCTGAGTGCAATCATTCAGTCAATTCCTTATCCAATGAGCGGTCCATCCACCAAATATATTTCCAATTTGGCAACTGGGATGTCATGCAGGACGGTGTCAAGTGCTTTGCACAAGTCCATGTGGATGACATCAATTGGTCTTCCTTTGTCTAGTGATGCTGTACCACCATCATAAAAGGCTACCAAATTTATCAGGCATGACCTACCCTTGGTGAAGACAGGTTGATTGCCACCAGTTGCCTCATCTTTATTTTTTATGTGCCATCATAAAGCCTTCGGGAGAATCTGCTCCATGATCTTGGCAATCACAAAGGGGAAAGTGACTGACCTGTAGTTCCCAGTATCTTCTGTTTTTCCCTTCTTGAATATGGGAGTTATGTTTCCCCTTTTCCTATCAATGGGAACTTCACCAGACTGCCTTGACCTTTCAAATACGATGGACAGTAGCTCGGCAAATTCACCTGTTGGTTCCCCCAGAACCCGTGGTTGGGTCTCATTGGGTCCCATGGACTTTTGTGCACCTTCAGGTTCTTCAGATCGTCTTGAACAAGATCTTCACTTACGGCAGGCAGATCTTCCTTCTCAAGTTTGTACCTTTGCTTTCTGCATCTTGGGCAGTGTGTTTAGAGCCCTTACTGGTGAAGTCTAGGGAAAGAAGTCGTTGAACACCTCAGCTTTCTCCATATCCTTATGACCAGGTCTCTGTTTCCTTTTGGAGAGTGCCTACACCTTCCCTGTCCTTCCTTTTATCACTGATATACCTGTAGAATTTCTTCCTGTTCCCCTTTATGTCCCTGGCTAGATTTAATTCTATCTGCGTGGTTGGTTTTTTTTTGTTTTTTTTTTTTTTTTTTAATCTGACCTCTGGCTGCTCAGACACTTCTTCGTAGTCATCCATCTGCTAATTATCAGATAATGACCAGGAAACTGTAAGGAGTTGAGTATCAGCCTCCTTATATTGGAAACCATCATGGTTACACTGGAATATCACAAAGTTTGCATAACATGGTTACCATGAATGTTCACACAGGAACATCATATGCAAGTTTGTCAGGAACTTTTGAACCTTTTGTCTGAAGGTGACACTTTCCTGGATTGCATTATTACTAGCAACAGGATGTACTGGCACTAGTGTAATCTGGTGTCAAAAAAGGCAATCCATTGGGTAGTGAGATGTGAATTGCCCCCTGAAGAAAGAGTTAAGTATACAGCCCTCAGAGGATTAAATGCCGATGTAAGAAGAGATGATTCTCTTGGATTTTCTGGAGGCCAGACAAATCAGCTCTCAGCTACATTGTGACACTGACTCAACTGAGAGCTTAGACTCCTAGAGTCAGGACATAGAGGAAAAATAAAAATCTTTCAGCATGGTAATACCAGGCCCCAGACGAGTATGAAGACTGTGGAGCACATTGCCAGTCTTGGCTGGACTATCCTTACATGCCCATCATAAAGTCTTGATTTGGTGCTTTTTGAATTACATCTGTTTTGGCTGATGAAAGGTGGTTTGTGTGGATGTTTTCCTAGCAACAATGCTGTCATAGTATCTGAAAAACAGTGGATCTCCTCTGATGCAGATTTGCATGCAACATGCAGGCTTTTGTTCATTGCTGGTGAAAATGCATGGCTAATAGTGGTGACAATATTGAAAAAGTATTTTGCAGCTGAGAATTTGTGATATCAAATGGTGTTATTGTTCTCTTCGTATCTCTTGTAGTTTCCATGGAAATACATAGGAGGCATCACTTTCAGAGCAACTTGCATACTTTGTAACACTGAAGTTTCAAAGCCAGACGATATTCACAGCTACCAAGAACAAATGTTATTGGTTGTTTCATTGATGTTATTCCTTCCCAGAAAGGCATTTGAAAAAATATATTACTTTGATATTGATATTTGGTATTGCATAAAATTCATGGATGAAATTTGATGACCTTCAACAGATCATGGCTGAACCATTAAGAATTATTGTTACTCCAGAACTAGCTTTTGACATGAATTTAAGTGAGAGATAAATGAGTGCTACAGAGTTATCTCCAGATCTGAGTCCATGACAGGGGCAAAAGCCCAGAAGGAGAAAAAAAGAGAGGGGAAATAAAACAACTCTACCTTTTAATAGCTCAGTGTGGCCAGCCTGGTCCATGACTAATGAGGCATGGCATGCTGCCTGCTGTGCACTCCGGGAGACGAGGAGAGGAGGAAGGGTAGGGAGTTAGCAGATGGGTCTAACAAAAAAAAGAAAAAGAATGGCAACGATCTGAGGAGGAAAGGTAAGATACTAAATCCAACAGAATCAAACAAAATGAGGAAGAAAAGAGTGTCCAAAATATGAGGTCTTATGCTTGTAGACTGCGGGGGAAGCAAGTGCTTTTCTCTGAGGCAAACTGAGAGGGAGCGAGTCAGTGAGGGGGAGAGCAGCTGATGTCCTACCAGGAGTTCCACCTTTCTTCCTTTCCAGGACACCAGGTCCTCCGAGAATGCTGCTCTGCCCCTCTCCTCCCCTCCGAGAACCCAAAGTGCCCAAAAAAGGCAGTCCACAGAACCAGAACAGATAACAGCTTTAGATGAAGTAATCTCATCAATTCAAATTAAATGAAATGGTAAGAAGCTGTTAACATATCCTCACTAAAACTGATTACTCAGATAAAGAAACTGATTGGAGAAAGTGAATTAGACATGGAGTGTGGCAGTTTGAAAACAAAATACATTAGAATTGTATAAGATTAAGTGCTGAAACTCTTGTATTTTCTTAAGAAAAATATGAATACTGCTGGCATTTCAAAAGACAAGGCTGGACAGCATTTACATAGAGAAGTATGAAGAAAAAGAATGACAGGGAAGAATGGCAGAAGTATGACAAATGTAAACAGTACAAAATTACACAGAGAACTTGACCAGAGTTACTTCATCTCTAACCTGATGAATGATATGTGATGACCATAGAGAATAACCTGAGTAATTATTTAGCTCAGTTTCAGTTTTGACTGTCAGTATGTCAAGACTATAAAACCTGTATGGAATGCTAGAATGAGTCTGAGTCAAGAAAGGTATTTCTTGAAGAGATGAAATAAAGTCAGTGATTTTCTGTAAGGCACGAAACTTAAATCTGGAGTACTGAAAACTGTTCAAATGACATTCAGGAAAGATGGATTTCTGCCTGCAGCAGTGTCTGAGAAATACTACAAGACAGATAAGAGGAGTGCTTGTGACAGGAGATTTAAAGGTTTTGATTTGTATAGTATTGCAAATTAAAGGTTGAGAGCGATATGTCAGATTTCCATACAAATGTCAGAAGGTAAGCACAAAAGAAGAAGGAAAACTTTTGTGGTGAAAGAGCAGTATTATCAAGACAACTCATATAAGCTTGTCTAAAATAAATCATAAAATCATAGAATCATAGAAAAAGACTTAAAAGATCATGTAGTCCAACCATCAACAAGTCCCATCATGCCCACAAACCACATCCCTCAGCACTACATCTCCACATTTACTGAACACCTCCAGGAATGGTAACTCCACCAGCTGCCTGGACAGCTTGTGTCAAAGCCTCAGTACTCCTTCCACCTCCTTTGGCACAACTTAGAGCCGTTATGCCTTGTCCTATTTCTAGTTACCTGGGAGTACAGACTTGTACCAAGGACATAACCACCATGCGGTGTCATAAATGAACCAAAAAATGAATGCCTTTTTCTTTTTTGCAATCCTGAATCCTGATCTCAAACTTCCTTATGAAAATGGAAAGCACAGCTGCATAATCTTGATGTTCACAAGACTCTGTTTAGCCAGTGTATCAAAATCCATAAACTTATTTGCCATGACTTGAGCTGGCACTGCACTGTGCCATCCCTGAGTGCTGGGTTCAGCCCAAACAAGGTTAATAGTGCTCCAGTGGAATTGAATCATAGAATCACCAAGGTTGGAAAAGACCCACAAGATCATCCAGTCCAACCATCCACCCATTACCAATAGTTCTCACTAAACCATGACCATCATGACAACGTCCAAACATTCCTTGAACACCTGCAGGGTTGGCAGCTCTACCACCTCCCTGGACAGCCCATTCCAGTGCCTGACCACTCTTTCAGAAAAGTAGTATTTCCTAAAGTCCAGCCTGAACTCCTCTTGCACAGCTTGAAGCTGTTCCCTCTAGTCCTCTCACTAGTTACTCACTAGTTGAGAGAAGAGGCCAACCCACAGCACACTACAACCTCCCTTCAGGTAGGTAGGCCCTCTGCAGGGCCTTGCTACCCCCAGGCAGATTGACACCTCCAGCCAACTTGGTGTCATCCACAAACTCACTGAGGGAGCACTCAGTGCCCTCATCCAGGTCATCAATAAAGATACTGGCCCCAGCACCAACCCCTGGGGAACACCACTCATGACTGGCCGCCAGCTGGATTTAGCTTCATTCACTACCACTCTCTTGGCCTGGTCTTCCAGCCAGTTCCTTATCCATCTGAGAGTGTACCTGTCCAAGCCACAGACAGCCAACTTCTGCAGGAGAATTCTGTGAGAGACAGTGTCAAAGGCCTTGCTGAAGTCTAGGTAGACTACATTAACAGCCTTTCCCTCGTTTACCAGCCAGGTCACTAGACGGAAATCAGGTTGGTCAATCAAGACCTGCCTTTTGTGAACGTGTGCTGGCTGGCCTGATCCCACACATGCCATGTGATCTCCCTCAAGACAGTCTGCTCAATAACCTTCTCTGGCACTGAGGTCAGGCTAACAGGCCTGTAGTTCCCTGGATCCTCCTTAACCCTTCTTGTAGATGGGAGTCACACTGGCAAGTCTCCAGTTTTCTGGGACCTCACCAGTCAACAAGATGCACTGATAGATGATGGAAAGCAGCTTCACTATCCCCTCCACCAGCTCCCTCAGCACTCTTGGATGGATCTCAACTGGCCCCATGGACTTGTGGCTGCCCATTTGGAGTAGTAGGTCTCTGTTTCCTCCTGAATCATGGGGTTTTAGTCTGCTCCCCAGCTGAGACTACCGGGTCAAAGAGTGGAGTACTGTAAGGATAACGGACTTTTAAAGACAGACCTAAAGAAGGCATTGAGAACCTCAGCCTTTTCCTTATCCTCAGTGGTCACACTCCCAGCTTCATCCAGTAAACAACGGAGGTTCTCCTTGGTCCTCCTCTTACTGCTGATATATTTGTAAAAGAGCTTCTTGTTCATTTTTACCCCAGTGGCCAGGTTGAATTCAAGCTGGGCTTTTGCCTTTCTGATTTTCTGTCTGCACATTTTAACAAATTCTTTGTATTTTTTTCTGAGTTGTCTGTCCTTTCTTCCACAGGAGGTAGATTCTCTTTTTCTCCCAGAGCCTCAAAAATAGCTCCCTATTCATCCACTCTGGTTTTCTTCCCCACCAGCTCATTTTGCATCTCAGGGGGATAGCCTGCTCCTGCACCTTTAAGAATCCCTTCTTGAAGAGTGACCAGCCATCTCGGGCCCTTTTACTCTCTAAGACTGAAACACAGGGGATTCCCCTGCTAGTCTTTTGAACAAGTCAAAGTCTGCCCTCTGGAAGTCCAAGGTAGCAGTTTTGTTGTTTCCCCTCCTGGCTCCACCAAGAACCAAGAACTCCATCATTTAATGGTCACTCTGTTCAAGATAGCTGCTGACCTTCACATCTCCCACCAGACCTTCTCTGTTTGTGAACAGCAGGTCTAGCAGGGCAGCTTCTCTCATAGGCTCTCTCACCAGCTCCATCAGGAACTTATCTCCTTGTACTTCAAAAACCTCCCAGACTGCTTCTTCTGTACTACACTGTACTCCCAGCATGTGTCCAAGAAGTTGAAGTCTCCTGTGAGGACAAGGGCTGGCAATCATACAGATTCTGGCAGATGCTTGTAAAACATCTCATCTGTCTCTTCATCCTGGTTCAGCAGTTTATAACAGATGCCCACTAAGATGTCTGCCTTGTCAGCCCTTCCCCTGACCTTTACCAATAGGGATTCAACCTTATCATCCCCAGCCACAAGCTCAGTAACATCAAAGCACTCACAGGGGTTGCCTGCGTCACTGAGCTGAGACCTGCTGCCATTCCACTTCTCTCAAAAGTTGTCTCTCTCTGCTTGACTATGGCAAGGGAGAGAGTCCACTATGGTTTGGGGGTTGCAATCTCTGTGTCTTTTTCACAGAGAGTCACTCCACCAGTCGATCTCCCACTCATATTCTCTGATGGTTCTCAATCTCTCCACCTCCTCCCTAAGCTCCATCACTGGGCTGAGCAGCTCATCCACATGCTTGCACCTCACGCAGGTGGTATCCTCCCCATCCTCCCATGGCAGCAGCAGGCTCAGGCACTCCCTGCAGCCAGAGTCCTGAACTGCAGTTTCTGGGCAGTTGCCATAGTCTTCTTGGGGCAAGCCTGCTGTCTGGTAGAAACCATGTTTGAACCTGGGGTCTTTGGGTCTGTCAGTTGGAGAGCTAGTCTCCTGAGCAAAAAAGACAAAAGTGCTCACATATCCTGCCACAAGACCCTTCTCCCACACCTGCTGCTGCAGTATTGTAGCGTGGGCTGTGCTCACACTGACTTCCCTCCCTGTTACCAATGGACAGTAATACCCTTTTCTCACTCAGCGCTTTGTGTGGGCAGAAGCTAGCTTCTGGAGGGCTGCTTTTAGCTTCACAGCAAAGGTTCAAAGTCAAGTTCAAGAGATTAAGAGTGGGCAGTGCCAGCTCCACTCTTTCTGGCTCAGCAGCCTGCCCACAAGCTGCCAGCCCCCCAGCACTGGCACAGTGCTTTTGCTGGCTTTAAAAAAAGCCCTAAAAAGCTTTTTGGTCAGCCTTTTTGCCTTAGATCTCCTACCCAGTGCAGTCTTAACTGCCCTGAAGCCAGTCCTGGAGCAATCACATCACCTAGAGGCTTATGGCTGTTAGAAAAACAAAGAAACAGAAGCACCAATAGCAAAAAGTGAAAAGCCATAAAAATTCTGTTTATTAAGTCTCTGAATACCTGTGATATGATGATTTTTTTTCAGGGGATCAGAAGGTCTGCTGAATACAACAATCTGACTGAGGCCTTAAGATTACATCAGAAAATCTCTGCTGAAAGAAAACATTTATAGTAATATCTTTTCATATTATTATTTATTCAGAAGAGAAAAGCATAATTCCTAAACAAAACAAAAATAAAAACAAAACAACAAAAACAACAAAACCCAAAATACTTGTTGATCCTATTCTTAAATCTTGTTTTGCTTTTAGTATTTCTTCCTTTGCTATTGCTTTTCTCTCACACTAACATCTCTAAACAACTGCAGTTTTTTATATCTAGTTTTGACTAAGGGTTATGCTTGTCACCTGGAATCCTAATAATAGAGAACGGTTCTAGGACGATACACTGCCTGAGAACAGGAGCAACACACTCTTTCCTGTGGACCTGTAACAGATCACTGAAGCACACAGGGTAAAACAATATAAACAGTTTGTGTATTCCTCTTTCCCTGCTCTAAGTATAAATAGTGCACCAAGGACCAAAGGGGATCTTTCATCTTTGACAGTAAATATTTATTTTTCAACACAACATCCTCTCATTGGTATAAAATAGAAAAGAAACGTGGATGGAAAAGCAATTTATAGTGTTGTTATTTTAATACTTCAGCTGGTGTGTGATTTTTAAGCGACTACATCCAGTGTATTTGATACTACCAAAGTGACCCAGTTTTAGTTGAGAGGACCTGAGGAAGAATGATAGCCTAATTATTTATCACCAATCATCACTCTGTCACCATCAAATTTGGTCAGATCTCCATAGATAATTGATGTTTCTGCTCCAGTGTCCACTAATGCCAAAACTCTGAATATTTTTTCCAGACCAATAAATCGTTAATTCTACGTAGGGCCACTGGTCTCATCTGGAGGCCCTACGGGGACTAACATCCCTTGTCACACCATGAATCCTTTTGCTTCCGGTGGCTCAGGCATTGTGGCCCAAGACACCTGAGGCAGCTTTTTTTTTTTTTCCTATTATGAACAATGAAATCCTCCAGGTTCCATGTTGTCATTTATATTCTTTCTATAACCCTTACCCTTGATTTCTTAGGGTAGTTCTGAAATTTTTGATTGCCCTTTAGTTGTCTCCAAAGCTGGAGAAGGACATGGTTGGGCTGGCAGTCAATCTTAGCAAATTGGACCCCAGCCCAAATTAAATCATTAAACGTTTGTTTTCAGGAGACCCTTATGGGTCCTGATTGAGGAGCTCAAGTAGCTGGCATTTTGGTTTCAGTTATCGGCAGGACCTCAGCTTCTTCCAACACCCGAATATCGCACCTAGTCCACAGGCGTTCTGTTCCTCCTAGGTCGGCCACTAACTGGGCAGCCTGCTGGACTACAGCTTCTGGGGCCACCAGGAGATTTAATATAGAGACTAAAATACCATACACATGAGAGGGAGCTTGTTGTAGAATTAAGTCTCTCACCCCTGCTGAAAATTTGACCATATCAGGGCCATCAAGTGTGTCTTCACAGATAGCTTCCCTTACACCCAGTTCATGGATATAATTCTGAAGGTCCTCCATGGAGGACCACATCCCTGTATGTAGAGGTATACCAGATTTATTCAGCCATACCATACGGCAGGCCACCATTAACGATTCTATTATAGAATGATTTTCATCAACATATTGATTACCTGCATATAACCTCTGCCTGGGAGCAGGATGGACAGTCATGGTGGCCAACTTGGCTATTTCCAGGCCATTCACCAAAACACTTTCTGCCACAGAATCCCACAGTCTTAATAACCAAGTTGGCACACTTTCTCTAGGCTTCTGCCAAAATTGCTGTACTATCTGTACACTGATGCTGTACATCAATTCTGTTGCTGTGTATGACTGGGCTGTTATGTGCAAATGAGCCTGGGCAGGGGGCCACTGATCAGGCTGATCCCTACTGTTCTGTCCTGCACTTTTTTTTGTTTTCTGAGTAATGACAGGATGGACTTCTTGTGGATCTGTCAAAATCAGATATTCAAAATCTAATTTGGATTTTTTATTTTCCTGATCAACGAAGTCTGTTGATTTAGGAATCTGGTCATTGTTTATTAAATGTAACAAACTTGACCTATTGGAAGATTCAGAATTGGTTTCTTCCCTATTCATACGCTAAATTTTTGCTCTAGTTTCTCAATATGGTTTTTCAAAAGTTAATATTCATTCTCTAAAGTATTATTTCTTACTTCAGCATGATTTAAGGCATTTAATAGTGGCCATGCCACTGTGGAGGCAGCCAATTGTCTTTCTTTATTAATCAGTACATCCTTGCTAAGTCCCTGAAAGTAATCTGCCATGTGATATGGGGAGATACTTCCCAAAACATGTAAGGGATCCCTTTTTTCAATGATAACTGCATAACAGGGAGATCCCACAAATCCTGGGATCTGCCTTGGAGTCATTTTCTCTAGAGGAGTATTTTTCTCCACCTTGACCTGTTAATAGAAATTCCGAAAAAAAATACATGATGTAAATTTTAGTATATTTGGCCTGCCTGGCTCACCAACTGTATAATCAATGAATATTAAAATGCTATAATTACAAAATAAACAAGAGAGTTTGGCAAAGCAGGTTATGACAACAAAAACAGAATAGATAGAAAGCTTACCTGTATTCTGGGCTCACTTACAAAACTGCAAGAGAGCAGATCGCCAGAAGAGATCCTTCCCTCCTGGTAGCCAGCTCTTAAATAGGTCTAGGAGGGGAGGAGCCTGGCTCCACCCCTTCTAGCAGCACAGGAGAATTGCCTTCACCTGTGCTCTGTGGCTGACTCATTGCTCACCTCAGGTGATCAATCAGAGGTTCAGGCTGTGACTCAGCAGTTCCCATATAAACCATCTACCAGAATGTCAAGTAGATTTGCTGTGATGATTGGTTTCACAGTGAAGAAACCATGAATTCAGCTGTCTGCTGTGCTATGGAGGACGGCAGTGCAATACTGAGGGCGGAATACTCTGTTTCCAACATGATCTTTGAGTTCTGGATAGAATTTTATTAACTATGTACATGTTGCAATTTCTCAGAAAGCTCCTTTGTAGTCAGTAACAAAATGTAATCAGATTCTAATCAAATTAATTATTTAATCAAATTAAATAATGATTATGAATTATTTAAACTGGGAGGAAATGAAATAATTTAAAATGCCTTTGCAGTGAAAAATACTTTCAGTAGATATGATTCTGCAGCAGAGTTTGTTATGTAAAAACAACCCAAAAAACAACATAATAAAGGTAAAAGTGTATCTGTAACAAATCTGTAACACTTCTGCATGCAAAATATCAGATTAGTATGGATGTTTTCAAAGCTAATTAAACTGAAGTACATAATTTCTCAAGATGAGTGGCTAACTACAGAAGAGTGGAGTTGGATAAATAAGCACTCAGTGCTTTAAAAACAATCAATACAACTGAAACTGTTTCAGCAGTAGCTGCGAATCCTAAATGTACTTAAACAAATAATAAGATTCTGGATAGGAAAACATAAGACACTGCCTATAGATTCAAATTTGTATTGAGTTATACCCATATAATCACCAGAGAGCTGATGTTGATTCAGTGTAAGGATTTCGGTGCGGAGGTGGAGCTTTTGACTTCTACTATTTTTGATATCTGATAACTATTTCAGCAATGGTAGTTTTCATACTTTGTATGTCCATATTATTACTACATTTTTAATAAAATAATGTTAATCTTTGTGTAAAGAGACAGCTTTGTAATATAAAACTGTTTCTGAACTGAGATATAAAATATCTCGGACTCATGGATGTTTTAGAAGTATAACCCTATATAGATTTTCAAACCTAATCAAGAATGCTAAAAAATTCATGACTAACTCTAAAATCCTGTTGGAGTTTAAATATTAGAGAGTTGTCAGTATTTCCAGTATGCAATTGTTATTATTTTTTAAAAATATTAGTCAGTAGTTCATGTATCTGTCACATCAATACAGCTGAATTCAGTCTGTGTGGGAGGATATGTAGCTGTCCAAGTAGAAGAGCTTGCCCAAATGGGCAATACTCCATTCAATGAACAACAAAAATGTTCTCTCACTCTGATAATTTACACCCTTTCTGCAGGAAAAAGTGCCTGTGATCAAGTGCACGTAACATTGAGAGATATGACTGTAGAAATTTTAGTTACAGATCATCAGCAGAAAAATTGATACGGAAATAACATAGCCTGTGACACAAACATTGGTAAATATTGCACCAGTGTTAAGAAAAAAATAGTGTCAAAAAGGGATGGTACAGAAATGGGATTTCCAAAAATACTGAGTACTGTACATTTTCATAAGTTTGTGGTAGTTTAATATCATACATCTTTTTTCAAATGGTGATCTCAAATGGAATTTTTAGTAGCCCTATAGGGTCATATTCTCTTGCTTATCTTCATCTTATAGAGGAACACTCTGCTGTGATAATGGGCTCCATTTGTTCCTTGGAATCATGCTATGTTTAGCACACTAGGCAATACCTTCAAGTACAGCCTACAAGAACAACTGGAAATGTATTTTTCTTAATTGGTGACCCTTCTTAATTGTTGCACGGGAAGACATGCTAACAGCTCAAGATGACTACCGAGTCTTCCTAAACATACACAATATTTTACTCTTAATGATCCAAGAGATGGAACACCTCTCCTATGAGGACAGGCTGAGTGAGCTGGGGCTGTTCAATCTGTAAAAGAGAAAACTATGAGATGACATGATAATGACCTTTCACTATCTAAAGGGGAGCTACAGAAAAGAAAGGAATAGACTCTTCAGCAGGATCTGTGGTGTTAGGACAAAGCGAAATGGTTTTAAGCTCAAAGAGGGTAGATTTAGTTCATTTAACTCCCCCATGTGGCTAGTCAGGAATTTAGACAGTATGTGGCAAAGGATGGTGGACTACAGAGAACTAAAGGAAGTCATCCTTCCAGTCCATGCAGCCATATCCAGTATTGCTTCTCTCATGGATACAAGAGAAACAGAAACATGTCACTGTGCTCTGGATATAGCAAAGGCATTTTTCATGATTTCAATTGCTAAGGAATCCCAAGAGCATTTCACATTCATATGGGAGGATAGGCAGTAGATTTATCAAGTCCTCCCTCAAGGGGTATGTGCACTTGCCTATCTTTGATCATAATTTTGTGGCGTGTAACTTGGCAAACTGAAACGAACTATCATCAAAATGTACAACTAAATCGATGATCTAACGTTAACATCTGACTCAGTGGAGGCATTAGCATAGGCAGTAACTTCACTAACTGCCTATTTACAGGAAAAAGGCTCGGCTATAAACCCATGGCAAATACAAGGACCAGAGCCATCAGTTAAATTCCTAGGTCTTGTCTGGACAGGTAAGACCAAGGTCTAACCCAGTGCAATCATAGATAAGGTCCAAGCAATCCAAATTCCCATGGCTTTGAAGAAGTAGCAGGAGGCTTTGTGTATGTTAGGATACTGGTGATCCTTTATACCCTACCTAGCACAACTGCCTCTACACAAACCTCTATATTGACTAACCAAAAAAAGGCCAAGTATGGGATTGGGGTAGAATGGAACAGAAAGACTTTCAACAGGCAAAAATAGCCGTTAAACAGGCTCAGGTGCTGGGTATACTTAATCCAACCCTTCTAGCTGAACTAAATTTGCATGTAAGAAAATATCAGCTGGGGGTTGTTGCAGTGCCAGAGTTCTGTTTGAACACCAATAGGATTCTGGTCACAGGTTTGGCATGGAGCAGAAGAAATGTACAGTATGACTGAGAAGCAGTTATTGGCTACCTATTCTGCACTGCAAGTGATAGAACCAATAACTCAGACTGCAGACGATGTTGTTAAAACAACTTTGCTGATCCAGGGGTAGGTAAAAGATCTAACCCACATTCCTAAGATGGGGTGGCTCATTCTCAAAGAGTGGCATGCTGGGTTGCTTACTTTAGTAAGAGTAGCTGTCTGTCGTCGTCTCCATTAAATGAAGATCTGTAGAAGATATTTGGCCCTTAACATATTAGAATGAGACATTTGAGGAAATGACAATCACTCATCTGGAATAGAATCCTGTACAGGAGGGGAAATATCCTACTATAAATGATGTCTAATACATGGATGGATCCAGCAGAGAAAACTCAGGTAAGTGGCAAACTGTCGAATAACATCCCTAAACAAAAATGATATTGTTTGAAGATGGGGACAGACAAAGTACCCAATGTGTTGAGCTATGAATCATGTGAATGGTTCTAATTCAAGAGCCTAGCGACAGTGCACTGAAGATCTTCACAGACAGTTGAGCGGTCTACTGAGGGCTCATGCTCTGGAAAGCACACTCAGGGTAGGACAATCTACACCTGACCTATCTGGGAAAAATATATGTAGGTTGATACATGGAATGTGGTTAGGCACAGGACTGTTTGAGCATACAGTGTCTGTGAACACCAACCCTTGCAGTCACTAGGCAGTGATAAAGCTGACACATTAGCTTGAATTAGATGTCTGGAAAATACATCAGCACAAGTCATCATCCACTGGTTACATCAGAAACAACAACATGCAGGACAGAAGACCACGTGGGCAATGGCCAAACACGGGAGCAGCCCATACACTTACCAGATTTTGTCCAAGCATGTCAGGAATGTGATGCTTACTTGTGAATGAGACCATGACCTCTGCCAGAAACTACAGCCCATCTAGAAAATATAGTCCATGTAAAGAGTATAACTCATTAGAGCGATGACATATTGATTATATGGTTTCTCTTCCTTGATATGAGGGGGTCAGATATGCTCTAACTAGTTGAAACTGTGAGTGGACTGACACAAGCATGTATCCTGTACGGAAGACAAATCAAGACTATACCATTAAAACACTAACTAGGCTGATGGCATCATATGGAACTGTTCAGGTCATCAAGAATTACCTTGGTCATTCTTGCACATTTCACAGGTGCAATTGTGCAAAAGTAGGCTGAAGACAGCAACACTGAACAGTGGTTTCACCTGCTGTATAATCCAATAGGAGCAGGCCTAATAGAAACATACAACAGGATCCTGAAGGTCACTTCGAAGGTAGATTCACAGTCCTTGCAGGTGTGGACAAAGATACTCTCTGAAACTCTGTGGGATTTGAATGAGAGACAAAAGCATGTCAGATCCAGTGCTTTTAGAATGTTGCAAATAACTTGGGCCTCCCTGCTTAGGATACCAATTACAGGCAAGTACACCTCAATCAAGCTGCAAAAAGACACCAGTAATAATCTTCTGTTCCCTGCATCTAAGGATCTAGAGCACCTTGGAAGAGATTTTTACAGGTCGGGAGATCAGTAAACCCTCAGGCAGCCAGTTTATGGCCAGTAGAGAATCACAGAATCATAGCATTACTCAGGTTGGAAGGGACCTCAAGGATCATCAAGTCCAACTGCAGCCTAACCATAGTACTCTAACTCTAGCAACCCTCTGCTAAATCATATCTCCGAGCACCACATCCAAACAGCTCTTAAACATATCCAGGGACAGTCATATCAACAACCTCCCTGGGGAGCCTATTCCAATGTTTAACCACCCTTTCTGTAAAGAAGTGTTTCCTAATGTCCAACCTGAACTTACCTTGGCACAACTTGAGGTTAATTCCCCTTGCCAACTGTCACCAGTGAGAAGAACCTACCCTACTCTCACTGTAAGCACCTTTTAGGTACTGGAAGAGAGTGATAAGGTTTCCCTTCAACCACCTCTTCCCCAGACTAAACAGCCTCAGCTCCCTCAGCCTCTCCACATAGGACTGATTTTCCAAGCCCTTCACTAGCCTCATTGCCCTTCTCTGGACCTGCTCCAGTACCTCCACGTCCTTTCTGTACTGAGGTGCCCAAAACTGAACACAGTACTCGAGGTGAGGCCTCACCAATGCCGAGTACAGGGGCAGGATGACTTCCCTAGTCCTGCTCACCACACCATTCCTGATATAAGCCAGGATGCCATTGGCCTTCTTGGCCACCAGGGCACACTGCTGGCTCATGTTCAGCCAACTGTCCATCAGAACACGAAGGTCCATTTCCATCAGGCAGCTCTCCAGCCACACCTCCCCAACCCTGTAGGGTTGCCTGGGGTTGTTGTGACCAAAATGCAGGACCTGACACTTGGCCCTGTTGAAACTCATGCCGTTAACCTTGGCCCAATGATCCAGTCTGTCCAAGTCCCTCTGCAGTATCCTTCTCCCCTCTGGCAGATCAACACTCCCTCCCAGCTTGGTGTTGTCTGCAAACTTACTGAGGGTACACTCAATCCCCTCATGCTGTCCAGAAGGAACATAAAGTACTGGCACAACGAAACCGTGAAAAGACTGTCAAGAATCACCATCAGTGTATTGATATCCTGCATCATGATGGGTATTGTGTATGTGTAGCAATGTACATTGTACCAAAGTACTATGTATACCACTGTTCTCTGTATCACCAAAACAGCAGGTTTTAAGCAGCTTAACCATCCAACTTACACAATCATTGTTGATACTGTGAAGGAGTGGAGTGCAGCAGAATTGCCTGGTCATTACCTGAACCAATGATTGAGCACCAGGTGAGAAGCTGTGGCTAACCCAGGGAGCTCAGGTACAAGCAATCACCTGAGTGACAGGAAAGGGAGGAGCATAGATTCACTCCCCTCACCGTCATTTAAGGGTTAGCAGTCTAGTGGGTAGATAATCTCTCCGAATAGACATTGTGTTTCTCTTGAGCTGTTGCTTGTTGTCAAAAGGAGTGAACCAGTTTTTCTTCTGTTACCTGTTATTGTTTAGTGTTTGTATTCTGTTAGGAGGTACTGTCATCACCTTCTTTTGCCATATGGATATAAAACAATTTTGAACATACAGATATTTTAGGGAATTTCCTTCATGTTTGATCATTACACATCATCATAACAAAGCAATATGTCTTAACAAAGTAATATGTCTTCCTTTAGTAATGCATATATATTTGGAAGTTTTGTCTTCTGTGTTAATTATTAGAAGACAGTCACATTTATCTTTCAGTGTAAAAAATCTTGTCAGAATTCATGCTGACCTGGAAGGTCTGTTGGAGTTTTGTCTAGAAAAGGGCAACAAAAATGATTCATGGAATGGAATACCTCTCCTATGAGGATGGGCTGAGAGAGCTAGGGCACTTCAGCCTCAAAAAGACAAGGCGCTGAAGTGACCCAATAGTGACCCAATAGATTTCTTTCAATTAAGAAAGAAATCCTTAAGAGGAGTTACAGGAAAGAAGATGACAGACTCTTCAGCAGATTTGTGGTGTTAGGACAAAGTGAAATGGTTTTAAGCTCAAAGAGGGTAGATTTAGGTTAGATACTAGGAAAAAGTCTTTTACAGTGAGGGTGTTGAGGCACTGGAACAGATTACCTTATGTTGTGATTGGAGACTTTCAAGATGAGGCTCGGTAAGGTCCTATGTAACCTGATCTAGCTGTCTATGTTCCTGTTCGTTGTGGGGGAGTTGGACTAGGTGTCCTTCAGAGGTCCCTCCCAACTATAAGGATTCTATGATTCTCCAGTACTTTGGACTTTGAAACACTGGTGTTTCACAGCACTGTTTTTTGTGAATTATTATCATTTAACAAAGAAAGAAGGAAACATTTTATTGGGAAAATGTTGTAAATGGCATCATCAGCTGACATGAATATACTAACTGAATATGTAATTTGACCAGTTTGCCTTTACCTTTCATATTTCGCTTCTTCTATGTAAATAAATAAATAAATAAATAAATAAATACACCTCTAAAAAGGACACACACACACACACACAAAAAAAAAAAAAAAAAAAAAAGAAAAGAAAACCTGCTGAATTTTGTTGCTAAAATCTCTTATTTCTCCACATTTCATAAAAATAGTGTTTCTATGTATAGAAATTGTTCTATGGTTCTAAAAAAGCGTTTTGTTATTGCTTTGAAAAGTCCCTGACAAAGTGATCCTGGAACATAGAGCAAGGAAAGAGGGAACTAAATCAGCTAGCCTATCGATATACTTGATTAGCAGTCAACAGATTATTTAATAATTATATAATTTTAATGGATATCTATGTAATTTGAAGTGTATGTTGAAATCACAAGCAGGGCAAATACATTTGGTCTATCTTGCTCCCAGAAGAAAATGGGAGAAATATGGTACCTAGCAGAATTTCTAGCACCATTTTTGCCTTAAATACCTGTTGTGATTGTATGTGAATATCGCCAACTGCGTTGCATGGGAGAGCTATTCATATGACTGACAGCAGCAAGCTCAGATACTGGGAAGTAGCAGATACTTTTGGTAAATGCAGTAGCGCAGGGCTCCTGGCAGGGTTACCTAGCCAGTAACCTGCTTCTTGCATTGAGAGGGTAGGAATAATATTTCTACTATCTCTTCACTGATTGTACTGATGATTTTACAGCATATGCTATGCTAATATTACTGTACAACTTACAAATCATCATATCATAGAGTCATGACTGAGGGAATGGCCTGGGTTGAAAAAAGCCACAACGATCATCTAGTTTCAACCCCCCTGCTATGTGCAGGATCACCAACTGCTAGACCAGCTGCCCAGAGCCATATCCAGCCTGACCTTGAATGCTTCCAGGGCATCCACATCCTCCTTGGGCAACCTTTTCCAGTGTGTCACCACTCTCTGCGTGAAAAACTTCCTCCTAATTTCTAACCTAAACCTCCCCTGTCTCAGTTTAAAACCATGCCCCCTTGTCCTATCACTATTCACCCCTGTAAACAGTCATTCCCCCTTCTGTTTATACGCTCCGTTCAAGTATTGGAAGGCCACAATGAGGTCTCCCTAGAGCCTTCTCCTTTGCAAAAACAATCCTGGTTTCCTCAACTTTTGCTCATTCATTTCTCATTGGAGAAGTGCTCTAGCCCTCTGATGATCTTAGTGACTGTCCTCTAGACATGCTCCAAGAGCTCCATGTCATTCCTGTACTGGGAGCCCCAGGACTTGATGCAATTGGCCTTCTCGGCTGCAAGCGCACACTGCTGTCTCATGTCCAGGATGAGGATAATAATTACCTGTTTTTTTTTTTCTCAGGAGTTATTTAGAATTTGTTTTAGATGAGTTTGAATTAAGTGAATTGTAAAACTCATTGTAAAAATTATTGAATTCATAAAAAACTGTAAAAGCCATAAAATTTATGAAATTTATGAAATCATTAAAACAGTTTATATTCATTCTTCTTAACATTCACATCAGGACATACGTTCTTAATTATTAAGTGTGTTCCTAGAGAAGTTCATTTCCTCTAATTGGGTAGTTTCTCTATACGCCATAAATTTTGGATCCCAAGTCAACTTTTTTTTCCAGCAAAATGTAAAGATATGTCTCAAAATGTATATGCTAGTATCTAAAAAAAAAAAAAAAAAAAAAAAAAGTGTAGTATATGATGAATATTTTCTATTCCACTGAGAGAAGAAATCCTTTTTAATATATTTTTCTAGTACCCACTTAAAGACTTGCTACGATTTGCAAATCCTTCTTCACAGAAACACAGAGTTGTAGGGCCTGGGTGGGACCCCTAATGGTCGTCTAGTCTCCCTGCCAAAGCAGACCCCCTCTAGGTCCACTAGGTTGCCCAGGTAGGTGTTTAGGTGGGTCTTGAATATCTCCAGAGGAGACTTCACAGTCCCTCTGGGCCTGTTCCAGTGCTCCGTCACCCTTACTGTGAAGAAGTTCTTATGTGCATTTGTGTGGAACTTCCTATTCTATAGTTTGTGGTGTTTCCCTTTGTCCTATCTCCATGGACCACTGAAAAGTGTCTGGTCTTGTCTCTTTGCCTCCTACACCTTAGATATTTATAGAAATTGATCAGATCCCTTCTCAGTCTTCTTTTCTCAAGGCTGAACAGGTCTAGGTCACTCAGCCTTTCCTCATAAGAGAGGTCCTCTAGGACCTTTATCATTTTTGTGGCCCTCTGCTGGAGGAGAGGGTCCCCTCTGGCCCTCTCTTTCCAGGAGATCCCTGTCTTTTTTGTACAGGGGAGCCTAAAACTGGACACAATATCCAGGTGAGGCCTTATCACGGAAGAGTAGACAAGGATCACCTACCCCCTTGACCTGCTGGCCATGCTCTTTTTAACGCACCCTAGGATGCCATTGGCATTCTTAGCCACCAGGGGACACTGCTGACTCATGGCCACCAGGACCTTTAGTCCACCAGGACCCCCAGCTCCATCCCTTCAGAGATCTTCTCCAGCAGGTTATCCAACAGTCTGTACTGGTGCATGTGATTATTCCTCCCCTATGTACAAGAATCTACACTTGCTTTTCTCTCTGTTCAACTCTCCAGCCTCTCCAGATCTTGCTGAATGGCAGCATTAGCCTTTAGGTGTGTAAGCCATTCCTCCAAGCTTAATATCAAGGTTTTGCATTTGGGCCGGAAGAACCCCAGGCACCCGTACAGGCTGGGAGGAGTGGTCCTTGAGAGCAGCTCGGCAGAGAAGGACCTGGGGGTCCTGATGGACGAGAGACTTAACATGAGCCAGCAGTGCACTCTGGCAGCTCGAAAGGCAAATGGGATCCTGGGCTCCATCAGGAGAGGGGTGGTCAGCAGGGACAGGGAGGTGATTGTCCCTCTCTACTCGGCTCTTGTGAGACCCCATCTGGAGTACTGTGTCCAGGTGTGGAGCCCTCAGTACAAGAAAGGCATAGAGATTTTGGAAAGGGTCCAGAGGAGGACGACTAAGATGATCAGGAGGCTGGAGCACCTCCCCAACAAAGACAGGCTGAGGGAGCTGGGCTTGTTCAGCCTGGAGAAGAGAAGGCTGCGGGGTGACCTCATTGCAGCCTATCAATACCTGAAGGGAACCTACACCCAGGAGGGGAGTAAACTCTTCAAAGGGGCTGTCAATAGCAGGACTAGGGGAAATGGATCCAAGTTGAAGGAGGGAAGATTTAGGTTGGATGTTAGGGGGAAGTTCTTTACAAGGAGAGTGGTTAGGCCCTGGAACGGGCTGCCCAGGGAGGTTGTGGATGCGCTGTCCTTGGACGTGTTCAAGGCCAGGTTGGACGGGGTCCTAGGCAACCTGATCTAAATGTGTATGTTTGGTGGCCCTGCTAGGCAGAGGGGTTGGAACTACATGATCCTTGAGGTCCCTTCCAACCCAGGTGATTCTGTGATTCTGTGATCATCAGCAAACTTGCTGAGAGTGGACACTATGCCCTCATCAAGGTCATTGATGAAGATGGTGAACAAGACCGGAATCATTTCCTGAATGAAATGTTGCTATGTGCTATTTTGCTTAGTAAACAAGCATAAAAGACTTCAGAGGATAATTAATAAATATTTCTCTAATGTGACCTACTCTTGAAACACTTGAATGGCACTAACATAGGTCTTAAAAAATTATGTTGTATACAATGTGTAGAGAAATGCATTTAAATGAAATAAACATGAATGTATATAATCATTATTTTAAAATTGTTATGTAGCATAGCACAAAAATTTGATTTTTAGCTAGCTATTCCATTCACACACTCTCAAAATGTAGCAAAGAATGGTATATGAAAGCATTTAATAATCTCCACAGATATGACATGATTATGTTTGAACTTGAAATTTCATCTCCATTGCACAAAGTAGTTTATTTCTTGTTATTTTTTTATTTTTGGGATAAAAAGTTATGTAATCTTTTAAAAGTGCTTAGCAGCCAAGCTCCAGAACATCTGGTATGTCCTTTAAGAAAGTTAAAAGAGCAAGATGTTTTCCCCTGTAGTGACCTTGAAGAATTAGTGATCATGCAATTTATATTTAATATATTTTTACTTTTGCAAAACCCACTTCCTGCTAGAAATCTATTCTTTCTGGATGGTCTTCTTAGAGGAAACAAACATTCTTTTTTTCTTTTCTTTTCTTTTCTTTTCTTTTCTTTTCTTTTCTTTTCTTTTCTTTTCTTTTCTTTTCTTTTCTTTTCTTTTCTTTTTTTTTTTTCATGACTTCAAATATGCAGGTTTTTCTGAAAATGAATCAGAATTTCTGATCCATGTGGTATTTTTAGGGATGTAGTAAGCATCCCACTTCACTGGGGATCAGTTTTCCTAGACCTCTTGTAAATAAATTCATTCTCCAGCTCTGCTGAAGCAAAGTGTGAGATGCTAGGCCAAGCTTCTGTGAGACTTCAAGCAGATTTTCTGTTAAGAAAAATCACAAGATTTTGTTCCTAAAAAAAAAAAAAAAAAAAAAAAAAAAAGATTAAGGCTGGGTACAGCAATCCAGAAATCCAGGAGAGCAGCAGAAAGATATATGCCTGGGATCTTCATGGATGAAAAGCTTCATGATCCAGCAGTGTGCTCTTGCAGCTTGGAAGGCAAATGGTATCCTGGGCTTCATCAAAAGAGGGGTGGCCAGCAGGGACAGGGAGGTGATTGTCCCCCTCTACTCTGCTCTTGTGGGGCCCCATCTGGAGTACTGTGTCCAGGCCCGGAGACCCCAGAGTAACAAAGACAGAGAGCTGTTGGAGAGGGTCCAGAAGAGAGCCACTAGAATGAGCAGGGGACTGGAGCACCTCCCCAACAAAGACAGGCTGAGGGAGCTGGGCTTGTTCAGCGTGGAGAAAAGAAGGCTGTGGGGTGACCTCATTGCAGCCTTTCAGTACCTAAAGGGAGCCTACTAACAGGAGGGAAATCAACTCTTTGAAAGGGTAGATAACAGCAGGACTAGGGGAAATAGTTATAAGTTGAGGGAGGGGAGATTTAGGTTGGATGTCAGGGGGAAATTTTTTACAGAGAGAGTGGTGAGGTGCTGGAACAGGCTGCCCAGAGAGGTTGTGGATGCCCCGTACCTGGATGGCCAAATTGGATGGGGCCCTGGGCAGCCTGGTCTAGTACTGAATGTGGAGGCTGGTGGCCCTGCATGTGGCAGGGGGATTGGAGATTCATGATCCTTGAGGTCCCTTCCAACCCTGGCCATTCTGTGATTCTGTGAGTCAGTACTGGGGCCTGTCAACAGGTTTTTTGATGATCTGGATGGAGGAATTGAGTGCACCTTCAGAAAGTCTGCAGATGACACCAAGTTGGGAGGAAGGGTTGATCTACTTGGGGGTAGGAGGGCCCTGCAGAGGCATCTCAACAGGCTGAATAGCTGGTCTGGGGCCAGTGAGATGAAGTTCAATGAGACCAAGTATCAGATTCTGCACTTTGGCCACAACAAACTCTGGTATCTCTACAGTTTTGGGCAGTGTAGCTGGAATACGGTTGAGAAGAAACACACCTGGGGGAGTTGGTTGACACTAGGCTAAACATGATCTAGCAATGTTTCCAAGTGGCCAAGAAGAACAATGGCATCCTGGCTTCAATCAGAAATAGTGTTGCCAGCAGGAACAGGAAAGTGATCATCCCTCGGTTATCAGCAGTGGTGAGGCCTCCCCTTAAGTGCAGCAGGCCACTCACTGCAAGAAAGACATTGAGGCCCTGGAGTTTGTCCAGCGAATGGCAACAAAGCTAGTGAGGGATCTGGAGCACAAGACTTACAAGGAGCAGCTGAGGGAACTGGGATTATTTAGCCTGGAGAATAAGAGGCTCAAGGGAGACGTTATTGCTCTCTGCTACTACCTGAAGGGAGGTTGTGGTAAGGTGGAAGTTGGCTTTTTCTCTTGTGCAACCACACATCAGTCTAGACAGAATGGCCTCATGTTGTGCCAGAGGAGATTCAGACTGGATCTTAGAAAAAAATTTCTTCTCTGAGAGTGGTCAGGTCTGGAATGAGCTGCCCAGGGCTGTGGTAGAGTTACCATCCATGGAGGTATTCAAGAGGTATTCAGATATTGTACAGAGGAACACGGTATAGTGGGAAATATTGGTAATAGGTGGATGATTTGTCTGGATTATCTTGGTGATTCTATGATCCTATTTTATTATGTGGCCCACAGCATCAGAAGTCAATGTTAGTGATATGGCAGTAGAAGTTGAATCTTCCTGCCAATAGTCTGTTAAGTGAAAATATCTTGATCAGCTCATCTGACCAGGAGCTCCTCAGGGATTGGTGCTGGGTCCAGTATTATTTAATATCTTTTTGAGAGATACAGATAGTGGGATTCAGTGCACCTCCTGCAAGTTTGCAGATGACAATACCAACCTGAGTGGTGCAGTTAACATGCTAGAGGAAAGTGATGCTATCCAGAGGGACCTGGACAGGTGGACCCATGTCAACTTCATGAAGTCCAACAAAGCCAAGTGCAAAGTCCTGCATCTGGGTTGAGGCCATCCCAGCACAGATACAGGCTGGGCGCAGAATGGTTTTTGAGCAGTTCTGAGTGTTAGTTGATGAAAGATTCAATATCAGCTGGCAGCATGTGCTTGAAAACCAGAAGGACAGCCATGTCCTGGGTTGATCAAGAGAAGTGTGACCAGCAGGTCAAGGGAGGAGCTTCTTCCCCCCTACTCTGCTCTCATGAGACCCCCACCTAGAGTCCACTTCTGGAGCCAACACAAAAAGGACATTGAATTGTTGCAGCAGGTCCCGAGGAGGGCCGCAAAATGATCAGAGGGTTAGAACATCTCCCCTGTGAGGACAGGCTGAGATAGCTGGGACTCTTCAGCCTAAAGGAGAGAAGGCTCTGAGGAGAACTTACAACAGCCTTCCAGTACTTGAAGGGAGCCTACAGAAAAGCTTGGGATACGCTGCAGTATGTTGCCCAGAGTGGTTGTGAATGCCCTCTCCACAGAAGCATTGAAGGCCAGGCTGGATGGAGCTTTGAGTAACCTGATCTAGAGGGAGGTGTCCCTGCCTATTACAGGGGGGTTGGATCTAGATGGTCTTAAAGGTTCCTTCCAGTTTAAACCATTCTATGATTGGTTTGCTGCTTTTCAATGGCTGAATTTTTGAGAGTACCAGTACATATCTCTGTCTAAAATTGACAAAGGCAAATGAAAAAGTCATTCAATAATTCTATCAGAAATGCTGGCTATCTTGTATTTCAGACTTTATTTCTTCCATATTATAAATCCATTGAAAATAATTTCTGCGTTGGGCTATTTTTGTTTAAGGTTCTGAAACAGTGAAGTGCCAGTTGTCTTAGTCCATAGTACTTTCATGATCCTCATCAGGATTCTGATCAACCCACAACCTCTAATACATCTGATCTCAGAGTCTTCCTGTGCATTACGTTATTCTCAGATCACAACTATAGAGCTGAAGCACAAAAAGGCAACAGCACAAACTTTTCAAAGGCATGCAGAGGTCTTAGCATTGTCTCCTTAAAAAATACATAGATATCTCAGCTGTTTGACACACAACAGTCTTCAAAATATTCTAATACCAAATTGACAAATACTTGACAGTATAGCAGGGAGTCAGACCAAAATTCACCAAATTTTTTTCTCTTTTTTAAATATAATTTTGTTTGTTCAACTACAGCTTTTTTTTTCCTCCTATGCCATCAGAGGGGTTTTATCTTTCAGTGCTGCAAAATACAATGTTATTCTGTTATGCATCTTTGCCCTTCAATTCAATATCTTAATGGGTTTTGGACAACAAGTAATAAAAGTAAGATGTGTACAACAGTGGATTACCTAAATTTTATTCCAATGTTTGATAAGATCTGACATTTATATTTCTCTTTCATACTGCAGTAATACAAAGGAAAGATGTGCTTATTAAAGATAACAGTCATTTCCAGATTAGTTCTAAAACTCAGCTAATGAACATGCCACATTGCTGACAACTGACCTAATTTTTAGGATGAGCAGTGAAACAAGCATACAACTTCTTTTTTACTCTTTTTACTAAGTTCTTCATCACAAGACTGGTTCATTATATATAATAAGATATTTGTATTGTCACAAAATTCAGACAAAAAAATTCTCAATGCTTTAGCATGCTACTATCTCAATAGTGTATAAACACACATGGAATTTAAACAAAAAGTTTATATAAAAATGTAATTGTGCAGAATTTCCTTTGAAAAGCTGATTTTTCTTCCCACCCTCATTACCTTTTTTTGTACTCTGAATTTCATATTGCTCTATTTCTTTCAATGTAATTTGTAAGAATAACTGGAAAATATGGTTCCCTACAGGGTTTTGGGACACAAGTTGCAGTACAACTTAAGAACAGTCAGGCAAAGACTGTCACTATGTAATGCATTGTGCAGAAAAATGAAAAGGGAAATAGTGCTAAAAGAGCTTAAATTAAAAAGATGAGATACTAGCACTCAATCCTGACTACAGTATGAATCACACAGGGCAGCCTCAAATGACTTGGTGTTTGTTTGTGTCAATTCATTTGGCTGAGCAGCCCAGCCAAACTGACAGAAGAGGTCCTCTCTGGCTTATTCAGTCCAGTCTGGCATCAATAAGGTTCTGAGTGGAAGATGACTGCAGCATGAGGGAAAGGCTCTGCTGAGCCACAGAAACCACTGCTCCAAACAAAACTGAATGTCTGAGTCCATAACATCCTCTGTACAAATTAAGATCACAGAACCACAGGATCGCAGGATAACAGGATAACAGAGCTCTTGAGGTCATCCAGTCCAACCCCCTGGAGGTTGGACTTACATGATCTCCCTATCAATTGTTTGCATAGGAAGGCAGCCAGATGTGCTTTGAATATTTCCAAAGGAGACTCTACAGTGTCTCTGGGCAGCCTGTTCCAGTGCTCTGTCACTCCCAAAGAAGTTTTTTGTCGCATTCATGTGGAATTTCATGTGTTCCACTTTGTGTCCAGTCCTTCTGTCACTTGAAACTCCATGTGTTTTGGTTTGCGTCCACTGTCCTTTGTTCTGTCAGTGAGCACTGCTGAAAAGAGCCTGGACCTATCAATTTGACTCCTATCCATAAGATATTTCAAAGCTCACCCAGGCTGAAATACTGTTCTGTTTCTTCTCCACTTCTAAAAGTCTGCTTTGTTTCATTTGGTCTTCTTCATATTTTACACTGTTACCCTTTCTCAGTCACTGCTTGAATTAATGAAGTCACTTTATACATTCATATTTGACCAGTGTTGCGGATCTATTTTAAAATTAGGAGTTTGCACCAGCAATTTTTTAAAATACTGTCTCAGGTACAGATTAAATACATAGAGACCTTGCCACTTTTGAAGAACAGAGTAGGTATTTGAATATTGTACTTAGAAGTATATAAAAGAATACAGATAACTGTACCAGATATACACAAGGGAAATGACCCATTACAGGTTTTTTCGAATCTATAACCTTCAACTTTTTTTTTTTTTTCATTTTCTCAAATACTTATTGCAACACAGCAGTGGATTTGAGTAACTTTTTCCAAAGGATATTGTTAAACAAATCAAAAGAATTTGTTACTTTTGTAGTGATCAGTTTAGAGAAAGAGCATGTGACAACCAGACAACCATGTGGATCACAGGTAGCAAGAGGTCATTATTAATTTAGGACATTTCTGAGGCATCAGAGAGTAGCTTACTGTTATAGCCTTCACTGCCACTAGGACTGGGAGGATGAATGCTGGGACTGGAATACATAATTATTTAATGACTAAATCCTTCCTGCATTTAAGTAAGAACTGGAAAAATAAACATTAGAAATGAGAATCACACAAATAGCAAGTTGTAACAAAAACCAGCACAATGAACGATAAGATGAAACTAGGGTTTAAATTAAAATCAGATTACATGGAGAATTCATGGTAAGAGATGACTATATTGCTTCCTCTTACACAGAACCAATCAATAAGCCTACTGCTTCAAGTTTCTAAATATGCAAATCACAGAAGCATGGAATCACAGAATGGCCAGGGTTGGAAGACAGTGTTAAAGGTTTTGCTGAAGTCTAGGTAGACTAAGTGAATAGTCTTTCCCTCATTCACCAGGCAGGTCACTCAACCTATGAAGGAGATCAGGTTGGTCACGCAAAAACATGCCATTCATGAACCCCTGCTGTCTAGGCCTAATCCCCCGGCTGTCTCACACATGTCTTTTGATCTCCCTCAAGATGATCTGCTCCATAACCTGACCCGGCACCAAGTTCAAGTCTGACATGCCCATAGATCCTTCTCACTACCCTTCTTGTAGATGGCAGTTACACTGGCAAGCCTTTCCCCTGGGACCTCTCTGGTTGATCACGAATGATGACTGATGCTGGAAAGCAGATGGCAGACACTTCTGCCAGGTCCCTCAGCACTCTCAGGTGGACCCCATGCTAACCCATGGATATGGGAAAGTCCAGGTGGAGTAGTAGGTCTCTAACTGTTTCCACCTGAATCATGGGAGTTTATTCTGCTCCCCATCTGAGGCTTCCAGGTCAGGGGGTAGAGTATCCCAAGAATAACTGATCTGATATTTAAAGACAGATGTAGAGAAGGCAGTGAGAATCTCAGTCTTTTCCTTATCCTCAGTATTCATGTTCCCTGTCGCATTCAGTAAAGGATGGAGATTTTCCTTAGCCCTCCTCTTAATATATTTGTAAAAAAAGTTTTTTGCTCTCTTTTACCCCAATGGACAAGCTGAGTTCAGGCTGGGCTTTTGCCTTACTAGTTTTCTCCTTCCATATACTAATAACTTCTTTGTACTCTCCCCTAGTTGACTAGCCCTTCTTCCACAGGTAGTAGATTCTTTTTTCTCCTGGAGTCTCAAGAGTAACTCTCTATTCACCCATCCCCATCTTCTTCCCCAACAGCTCATCTTGCAGCACAGGGAAATGGCCTGCTCCTGTGTCTTTAATACTTACTTCCTAAAGAGTGAACAGCCTTCCTCTACTCTTCAGGACTGAACTCTAAGGGACCCTTCCTACCAGGATCCCAAACAGTTTGAAGTCCACCCTCCAGAAATACAAGGTAGCAGTTTTGCTGGCCCTACTCCTGATTTCATCAAGGATGGGGAACTCTACCACTTTGTGGACACTCTGTCCAAGATAGATCGTTAGGATAGGATCCTTAAGATAGGTCTCTCTTAATAACTTCATCTTTCATATATTCTAACAATGTCCTAGACTGCTTCTTCTACACTTTATTGTATTTCCAGCATATATCAGTCCCCCTCGAGAACAAGGACTGGTGATCACACAACTTCTGACAGCTGCTCATAGAACTCTTCATTTGTCTCTTCGTCCTGGTTGGGTTGTCTATAAGAGACCCCTACCAGGATGTCATCCTTGTTGGCCCTCCCCCTGATCCTTATTCACAGAAATTCAACCTTATCATTCCCAGCCCCAAACTCAACAACAATGAAACACTCTCAAACATAGAGAGCCATGCCATTACTTGTCCTTTCTTGCTTATCCCTTCTGAAGAGCTTATAGCCAACCTTTGCAGCACACCAGTAATGGGAGTGACCCCACAGTGTTTCAGTAATGACAGCAAAGTCATAGTTTGCGTGATGCGCAGTGGTTTCCAGCTCCTCCTGTTTGTTGTTCATGCTGTGTGTACTGGTGTAGATGAACTTCAGCTTAATCCATTGCCTCACTCCCACTCCTAACACCATTCTCCCAGTCTCACCTCTAGCTAACCTGGTTTTATCCTCTTCTCCCTTCGTATCTAGTGTAAAGCCCTCTCAATGAGTCCTGCCAGCTTCTGGGCTAGGAACCATTTCCCCATTTAAGACAAGTGAGACCCATCAGCAGTCATCAGGCCAGGCATCAAGTAAACCACCCAACTGTCAAAAAAAAAAAAAAAAAAAGAAAATACACGTTCTTGAGATTGCATTAGACTCTCAGCCACATATTTACAAGAAGGGCTTCCTGCTCCTCTTGGTATTCCTCCCTGCCATTGAAGGGATAGAGGAAAATATGAACTGTATGCCCACTCTGTCCACTAACTGTCCCAGTGCCCTGAAGTCCCTTTTGATTGATCTCAGGCTTCTTTCAGCAGCTTCACTGTTGCTGGCCTGAACTATCAATAAGGGATAATTATCAAAGAGCTGAATCAGACTAGGAAGTTTCCTAGAAACATCCCTCACCTCTTGTGTAAATATTGCACATAGTTGGCCAGACTGGTGATACTTGTATACAAATATTTCTATTATTTTTATTTTTCTCATCTGTTTAGCCAACCATACAATATATTTTGTTGTTCATAGAAGCACTTTTTGCCTCTTCTAGGAAGAATTATTGATGCCTAATACTCGTTCAGTAAATTCTTCTCACAATATGTATAGAAGCAAATCAATCTCAGTGATATCTCATGACTTGTCTGTCTAAATTCTTGAGTAACTATAATCAGCATGAGGAAGTTTAAGTCTTTTCTTCAGGAGTGTTTCCAAAATCTAATCAGCCCATAACCTCCTTTCAACAATAACCAATGGAATAGAAACTACATGTGAATTTAAATGAGTAAAGGATTGCCAATTAATACTTTGAAAGTCAGCACCAACTTTGAACAGCTGTGAGCTGGTCAAAGAGTCAAATTCTACACATAGTCCACACTTGTAGTTCAGAAGTTATAATGCTGTGGATTCACACAGAAATCTTTCATCTCAGCCAACCTGAAACAACATCCTTCAGCTGTGGGATTTGATCCTGCTAGATGTTTTTCTGTTGAACAGAAGAGTAGCACAGAGCATATATTTTTCTTGTAGAGTAGATATGGATATAATTATATAGATATTGATACATACAGATACATTTCCAGTAATTCTGGAATTTGCATGTAACAACAAATTCTTCATAGGTTCTATATTTTATAACTGCAGGCTGTTGTAAGAGGTCACTCAAGAAGTGATCTTGAGTCCTACTGGAACAGAACTGATAGAAGGCAGTAATTCTTTATATACTTCACAGTGAACAGTTTTTGGTGTCACTCAGGGTTTATGTGATTGACTATTGATTTTATTGCCTCATATTAGCCTTTGTAAACATTACGTTAATCAACTTCTAAATTTTTAGCATTGTAAAATGTGATCTTACTTAGTAACACTGAAAATGTCAAACAGAATCTGTGTAAAGTAAAAAATATGCAGATATATCAGTCAAAATAAGAAATCACTTCTGCAAAACTTTAGCTGGTATAAAAGTGATCACTGTTACATATACATATATATACTGTTATTATATATGTAATTAATAAATTACTTGTTATTATATATGTAATTAATAAATACATATATAAACATTTATCTGCTTTCCTGAAATTTATCTAAATATTTGATTAATTGTTAAAAAGAAAAAAAACTTTAAGTATTTACAAGGAAATAAATTTCAATTTACTGTGAGAAAATGAAGAATGTTTGGACATTTAGGTATATATCTTGTACCGTGTTCTGGAACTTCCTGAATTCTCACAGTAATATATTAAGAAAATGAGGAACACAACCCTGAGAAAAGCAGCCATCAATTCCAACACAATATGTATTTATCTAATAATAAACTATCTGATTGTAATAGAGAACAGAAATCCAATTTTTTTTTTTTTTTTTTTTTTTTACTTCAGTGGCTGTCAAAAGAACATTCTTGTTTAATTTACTTTTTCATTTTTGATAATACAATCAACTCTCATATTTAAAACAGGAGTTTCAAATAAAGTAACTTACTTCACCTCCCTTGACGAACATATTCTACTAGAATTTGTTTTGGCTCTTTTTTTGTTTTATTTTATTTTATTTTATTTTATTTTATTTTATTTTATTTATTTATTTATTTTAAGTTATTAACACTGGCTTTTGAAGTGTTCTTTTCCTTCCTTACAACAGAATATGGAAAATATTATGTATTCACTGTCTGTGATATAATGCATGGTGGCCACTGACACAGGGAAGAACACCAGTTGTGCTAGACAGTTAGCATCCATATAATGAAATAGCAACATTAGTATGACTTATAACTCTGAGAAATTTCACAGTTTCATTGGTTTCAAAACACATAAGAAAAGTATGTAAAATATATACTGGATGAGGCAGAGCACTGTTCTCAATTCTGCTTTCCTTGTATTATTCAACTGGACTGAAAAAAAAAATGCAATGAATTTCATAATGGGAGAATAATTTGAAATTTAAAAAAAAGAAAAAACATCTGAATTTAAACATAAAATTCAGTGTTATATGACATTATTCTATGGTCACATCTTTTAACCAGGTTGCTTGATGTGCTCTACAAATTTATATTTAAGTATGCGGTTCCATAATAGTTAGGTTAGCTGCAAGACAGACAGAAAGATGGATAAATCATCCTTTATCAAAGTGTTTTTAAGCATTCCTATATGGGAAAAGAAAAAAAAGAAAAAAAAGAAAAAAAAAAAAACAACAACTACTGTTTTTGCACATGGTTCTCCTAAGGGAAGATACGGCTATTTCTAAGTTCCTAGGAGTACTGATTCTGGCTCATTTCTACATCATAACAGTCGAAGTGCTATGCATTTACTTAAGTGTTCAACAAGTGTAGGGCAATTGCGTAGTATATAATCAAATCCATTCCTAATAATCACAGAAAAAATGTTTATCTCAGGAGTACAATACTGTCCTTCCTGTTGAAGAAGTGTCAGAAAAGAAATTTCCACAGCATAGAGCTATTTTGAATTTCAGTTACTGGTATCAGATGAAAGTAACTTTATTGCAGCAAACCAGATGATGTAAAACTAATACAGGATGTCAAGGAAGAGAAATGATGCCAGCAAATCGTCATGAAAAAAATCTCAGTCAAATGTGAATTTAGTATTCTACATAAGAACACAAGATAACATGAAAAGATAGGAAACATAATTATTCAAAGCAAGTAATACAGCTATGGTTATATTAAACGCACTTCTCAAATCACTACCCAAGTGATCCTTCAAAAAAATGGAAGCATTCAAAGGAGGAAGTAATAAGCTAAATACTTAAAGCATAAAGTGAACTACTTTTTACATCCAAAGCACTGCATGTTTTGAAGTCCTCTCATAAACATTTTCCTCAGATATTGTGAGAAAGTCTGAAGCAATTGTAGTTCTGTCTCTTGGCAGTTAATTCTTCTTTGTTCCTTTTCTTTCCTAATGAATACATGTGGAAAGCACTTTAAAAGCTTCTTATTGACACAAAATGAGAAAGAAAAGATTTTAAAACCCAAAGCTCACTGGACTGTTGCCACAATTCTTTGACATTCTTTTCAATCCATCAAAAATGAAGTTTATTACTGTTACATTCCACAGGACTGTTTAGCATGCACCGTGCAATATCTTACTGAGACTCAGGAAATCTTGGGATCATTCGTTTAGAGAATTACCACTATGATTTAAAAATATGTCTGTCTACCTGTCCATAAAGTGTAGCACAGCACTGAAGGCATCCTCACATGACCAAGATAGAAGAATTTCTGTCATGTTAAAAACAGATGCTTTTGTACCATGTTTCCATTTATTCCAATGCTAGCAGTCCAGTTGTTGCATCAGAAGTGTATGTGGTATCTCAACCTAATTCTGGAACTACAGAAGCTAATTTCAATAGTTGCAAAACCTCAATAGATTGCCACTGCTAACCTATGGTGCTGTAATACTATTTCCATACAGTTGTAAAAACAACTATCATTACTGTGCAGTTTATAGCAATAAACTTTACTGTAAGTGGTAAACTTCACTGATATCCAACACAATTTCACCATACAGTAACATGAATGGCCTTTGCAACTGCAGTTGCATTCATATACAGAAATAACCATAACTCAGTACAAACCTGAGCCAGAGACACTTCTTCCTTTCCATGTCCTTGGTTTCAAAGCATTTATTCTATCTACTATCTGACAATACCTCCAGCAAGTTTGATAATTGACAAAATGTTGAGCTCAAATCTGCTCTCATACTCAAAAAATATGTTCTTCCAAGTTGACATCCAGTGAATTTTTTATTAATGTGATTATTTTCTGCTTGAAATAGGAAGAAAAATATAGGAAAAGTAATGTCTATTTTAGACATTAGGACTAACCATGAAAGTATTGTGGCAGCAAGGATCATCACAGACTTGGGTGTGGGGAAGTCTCTGGACTCTCAGAATACACTAGAGACATAACAGCACACCAGTGTGGTTAAAAGCTATTAGTCTGCTTTATTGTTAAGCACTACTCTATTTATACATGTTAATGAGCATTCTGCAAAACATTGTTCAACACAGGCGCTTAGCCAATCAGAGCTGTGAGATGTCCTTTCTTGTTCTAAAGGTGTCCTTGGTTTTCATGCTGCTTATCTTGCTCCACAGCTGCTGCTCTGAACAGTTTTTTCTTTTTTTCTTTTTTTTCTTACGTTCCCACACTTGGGTACTCTGCAAATAAACTGGGAGGTCCACTGACAGATCCACATTCACATTAAGATGGACAACTGATTACTAGTATTTTTCTTTCACTTTGTTAGCCCTATTTCTACTAGACAAAATGGAACTAAACTGCTAGGATAGTAACCCCTTCTGTACATAACTTTTTAAAATATTAACCAGCAGAAATTAATTTAAAACTTTGAAAAAAAAAAAGGTCTTGGATGCCAAGAATCACTAGGCACGTATTTTTAAGTATAATGCCCATTAACATCAAGGTTGAAGAAAAGTACTTTTTGTTTTAACATGGCCTCCTCTACTCAGGCATAGTATTTTCTGACTTCTTGCTAACCTCTACATATGTCTAGGTTTTTGATATTTCTGGAGCTGTGATGGAGTAAAGAAATCAATATACCATCAGAGAATAACCTAGTCCTGTAGCCAAGGAGAACAAGAAGAACTTTGTTTGCAATGTGGAATGAACAGAATTGTCCTTCTGCATTACTTGGAAAGCTCCCAGTGTACATGTTGACTCTATGGAAATTTTGTTAAATTGGCTGGGCCACAATCCCTGCTCCAGAGGAATTTTGGAAATGGAAAATGGAAATGGAAAGAAGTGAGTAATACATGAATTACTCAAATTGGTAGCTGAATCTGAAAATGTTTTCTCCAGCATTTTTTTGGCAAGTAGTTGCTTTTCAAACAAATATCCTCTCCTTAGGCTAAAGTGAATAACTTACTGTTTGTAACATTTACAAAGGTAATCAAATCTGGATGCAATGATCCATTGTCTACTTAGGTTGGATGTAAGCCAAACAGTGGCAAATGTTGGAATGTTTTTTCAAAAACTTTAGCCAAAATGTCTTTGGTTTTGTTCTTCTCTTAAAAGCTTTAAAATGCCTCAGAGCATGCTAGCTAAAAGAAAATGTATAGCTTCTCTTTCATTTAATGAGCAGAAATAATTGAGGATGCATTTTGTCAGGTGATAAGGACATGAAGTGAAATGTATATAAACCTAGAGAATGCCCTAAGAATAGAAGAAATGAAGATATAAAACTAACTGTCATACAGTCACAGCAAACATTTCAAGCAGTGCCAGAAATATTCAGATTCTCTTCAAGAATGCAACTGATTACTGTTTCCAGTCTTTTGCTTACCATTCCTTTTTTTTTTTTTTTTTTTTTTTTTGCCTGCTTCACAAGTTTTTATGTTTGCAAAACCTATTTTCTTCCTTACAATGGTGTTTTGTTTTGTTTTAATCTTTATGTTTGAAATTATTCCTGAAAGTCATGAATTTATACCAGCGGTGTATATCTGCAGTTGTGACAATAATCATTACCTCATCATTCAGAGAAGACACACAGAGGCTGTTTTCAGTTTGTACACATTGTGCAAAATTCATATTTGTGTCATTTTCACCCAGCCTGAAAATAGTGAATGCAGTGAGATGAGAGGGACAAGCTAAGATACTTTACCTTTAAAATACAAGTACAATTGCCCATTTATTTTCCAAAATATTCATTTAGGATCATTGGAGTAGTATTGTCATATTTATATGTACAAATACGAATGTTCATATTTTACATTCCAAAAAAAAGTATTTGATAATATTTTATTGATCATTTCTTAACAGGTGAGAAGGGATTAATTTTTTTTCAGTAAATTTGGAAAATCATTCTCCCACTGTTTTAAAATCATCTTCCCATTTTTTTTTGTCCAGTACAGACACAAATTTAGAGTTAAAATATATTAAATGGGTATTTTATATTTGGAATAAAAGAAACTTTCTTATGCTGATTCTCTGACCCAAAGTGGATCAAGATTTGTTCTTGCAGCTTAAACTGTTTCCCTCTATATGAAAAAAAAAATCATGAAAAAAAATATTTCTATGCACGTAATAGTGGTGAACAAACACAATTCAATAATAAAACATCCTGAAGGAAGATAGATGATAAGATTACAAGGTCTTCTTGCCTGAAATAGTACCTTTAGGTAGCTCAAATCTTGGCAAAAATATAACACTGATGGTGCAATACTTATTTTAACAGTCTGTGGGATTCTCTTGAAAAGGCATGCTGAAGAAAGGGAAAAGTATATTTGGGTGAAATGTGGAAAACAAGACCAGATGAAGGTCTGGTAATGGTTTTCTGCCTAGTCATGTTGTTTAGGCTCTTAATGCATGGCCTTTGGCAGTTTCATCACTGGGAGAACCAATAAATCTGACTCTGCCCCTCTAAATCACAGCCTAGACTGATGTCAAGAGCCTAACCCTGTGACTTCCTCTTGCATGTAGTGCCACTCATTTGTCATGTTGTTTCATGTCAAGCTGTATCAAGATCATGTTTCTGCATCAAGATAAAAGCACGGGACAACACTCACAGATGTGTTTCCATGTCTCTAGGCTTGAGTAAAAGAAATAGGACCCAGGGAAGGCCTTCATTGCTTTTGTGAAGGGGGCTGTGCAAAGCTTATCAGACTAACTCCATACAGAAGAAGCAGTCTGGCGAGTGAGTAACAGTAGACCAAATCACAGTAGAACAGAGACTAGATGATAGCAGAGTATAAAAGCAGCACAGGGACCACTGTTGAGTAGGATTCCCTCTCAGCTGGACTGAGTCTCCCACCCTGTGCTCTAAAATCTGGACCTATCATTGAACTCCAGGTTGTATTATCCTCACTGTAAATATCTAGAAATCTCCCTTCTCAGGGATAATGCTTACAGCCCTCTCTCAAGGAATTCTGTTTATTACTGAGTATTGGGGGAATGGCAGGCTCCATTATCTAGCAATTCATGGATTGTGGTGTGTACTTTTGGGGTTTTCAGAACTTACTTAACAGTTTTGTGGGGAGCTAGGGATGTGCATATGTTATTTGTTGTATGCTTTGCCAAGAAAGTTTGTTAGTATATGTTTGGAATTTTTATCTGTTGAGCATTTGCAAACTGAGATTGTAATTGCTTAAGGACATCATTTTAAATAAAGTTATATTTAGCTGCCTGACTTAGGAACAGTGAAGTGTGTTAACTGAACTCTGCAACACCACTTACCGTTAGGCAGAGAACAGTGAGCAGTAGAAAATCAGTGCAAAAATGCTGACCACAGCGCATTACAGTCAATTGGCATAATTATCAGGAAATATAGTAAAGAAATTGTGCCCAGCTATCAATAGGATATCATGCTCAGTTATCAAAAATGGAAATAATGTCCTTAACCAATTTTCCTGTAGCAATAACTGTAAACCCTCTATCCAGGGTATGGAGTGGGCTAAGGCTAACTGGAAAATTTAGGAACAGGTAGCCCAGAGGATAGAAACTCAGCACAAAGAACAGAAGAAAGGGTGGAGAAAAGGTGAAGGCGTGATATGCTTGGTCCCAGGAGTACGTCTGTCACATGCTTGACAGGAGCAGGCATAGCAGCCTGCCCCCAATTGTAAAATGGTGTTTAAAGAACTTAATGCCAAATTAGACAAAAGTAAAGTATCTCTGTTTACTGAGGAACTTGAACAGGAGAAACAGAGAAGTCAGGACTATAAAGCTGAAACTGACAGGCAGAGTTGCAATTGAGTTGTAAACTACAGATAACAATTTACATTTAGAATTAGAAGCGGTGATGGAGGAAAAAAGAGGAAATAAAAGCAGCTCCTGCTGATACTGAAACTCAGGAAAGTAAGTTAGAACAAAAGTTGAAATTAATTATATCCTAGATGCCTATCACATTTAACTCTTTAAAGATTCAGAAATTGGTATCTATTGTTGAACCCAAAATGTAGGACAGTGATGTCTGAGACAAGGGACCTCCCCCTACGGCTACACTCAAACCTGTTGTAAAGACAGAGATGGTAACTGAGGCAGGTGGAAATCACCAGCCTGGCCTATTACCATCACCACCAGGACAATTCCATCATCCCTGGCCAAGTTAGCCTAATTACAAGATAAATGCTCTAGGATACAATAGGAAGGAATCAGAGACTGAACATCTTTGAAGGGCATCTTAAACAGGAGATTAATTAATAGATATGTTAATAATTAATAGAATTATGTTAAGTGTTATGGAAGCCAGTGGATTTTGGAGTCCTGGTGTCTTTCTCAATATGATACCTGACAAGAAAATCATCCTCTGACACCTCACACAGACTACTGGGCAGGAGGATTTGACCTGCAAGACCAGGGTGCCCAATTAATCATATGAACAGCCAGCTTTTCGGATCTCATATTGTCTGTACAATAAGTGGCCTGTATTCAGGCCATGTATCAACAAGGTCTAGTAGCTGAATCTCCTATACTAGCTCCAATTCATCTGATCAATTCACTCTCCTATTCCAAGGTCTCCCCGAGAGCCTAAAGACATTTATGACAGGAATACAGAACCACATCAGAAATGCCATGAACTCTGGGTAGTACACTAGATCAGATAGATGGCAGTCCCTGATCCCTACCTGGAATGATATGGTGCAGGATATTATTAGTTACAGATGTCATGCAGAATGGTCTGCCAGACAATTAATACCCCAAGAAAATGTTAATGGTCCCATTAAGAGGATTTGGTTCATGCAGCAATATACTCCAAAGACACAACCTGACACACAAGGGAGAACAGGTATCCAACCAGTTGAAGGGGCGTATGAGGCATGATCCTGATAAAAATAAGTTGTGAAGAAATATTTCAGTTCTGCTTATTTCTTCACAACTTATTTTCCTCTGGCTTAATTTTCCTCTTGGGGCATATGATTTTTTGTTCAGGTTCACCAGATCTCATGAGGTCTTCTCCCTTGTCAGAGATCTGAGGGGAGCTGATGGAGTCCTTCAGCTTCCATCTCTAACAGGTCTGAGGTGCATGTGTAATTCAGAACCTGTCTCAACTTGCTCAGTTCCACAGAAATATTCATTTTCCTGACTGTGCACAAAAGTTTAAGCAGAGAAGTTATATCCAAAACGATTTTGAAGCAAAGCAGTTTCAGAAGAGAGAAAGGTAATCCTCAGGGAAGGACACAAGTACAAAGAAGCTCTATCTCCCTGTCACTGACATAAGATGTCTCTTTAGTTTCTCCAGCAAATAGTCTTGTGCCTACTATTACAACTTTCTGAGTTGTGATCTATGTTTTTGGAAGAATTTAGAAAGAATTATTGACAAAATACAGGTTGTATGCTTTCATTGTTTCCCAATCAGATTACTTGACATCAACAAAAATTTTCCAAGTAAAAAAATTTTAAAATGGGAGTATGTCTAGCCATATCAAAGCAGAGGTACACTAAGTACAGAATACATTTATGATATGCGCTAGACTTCAAACCTTTGAAACTTCTCAACAGACTTCAGACTTCTTGACTTCTTGACATAGCGCTGTTAGGAAAAAAGAATAAGGAGAAGAAGGAGAAGGAGAAGGAGAAGGAGAAGGAGAAGGAGAAGGAGAAGGAGAAGGAGAAGGAGAAGGAGAAGGAGAAGAGAGAGATTTTCTTGAGAACACCTAGGGATCTTTCCCTTTCTAAAATTAAAAACAATTAAAATAAGGTAAGACCAAGAAAATCTGTTACTAAAAACATAGCTGCAACAGCAGCTAGGCATAGGCATATCAAGAAAACGATTTTAAACAATTAGTTAAAAAAATAAAAATTCTATTACACTGCTACAATGAACAGAATTTTTATTTACACAGTTTTATATGTTAAAAATTTCTCTACATTTTTAACTCTGGTAGTGCAAGTCCATACATCACTCAGAAAATCTCAGGGGAAAAAATCAGTAGCCACTCTGCATATTGTTGAATAAGTACGTTTGTTTACATATAGACTCTACACCTGTACTCAGCCTTCACACAGAATATTCTTTCGTAATATGGGCCACTGTTAGAGCCCGTCGGACTAAGTAAAATCAATCCATGTAAGACTACCAGTACCAGTGAAACAATGTCCCTTTTCTTTCTCTAACCCAACCTACCCTCCATATTGCTACAATGTTTAGAAGTTTACTTCAAGTAGCTCCTACTAAGCAACAAAAAAAGTTACTCAGAAAGTTAGTCTACCCTGGAATGACCAGCTAGCACAATGTATATGACTCGGCATACAGCACAATGTATGTGCCTCTGCAATAAATATCTTGAACTACTGGTATTTTCACTCCTGACAATAGGAGTCTGTTGTGAAATATCTTGCATTCTCATCCACAAGAATTCAACATGGAGTGTAAAATTTCCTATAATGAAAAATGTAACACAGTGCATTTCTTCAGGCAAGAGTGGGCAAACTATGCCTGAGAAACATGCAATGCCTTCTGCTCCAGGGATACGCCCAGACTTAGTTTGTTCTCTAACATTCCAAATATCTAGAGTAAGTGATGAAGTTAAAAGGAAAAGCAAGAGACATCCAAACTCTCTTTTCCACACAGAAAACAAATCAAAGCCACTGCCATGCCCACAGCCCAGATTTTTGGGGTATACACATACTTCATGTGGGTTGTAAAATGGGAATAAACTCTTCCTTTCTCTCTCTAATGTGGTTACGCAACTACTCCATAGTCTCAAATTTTTCATCACTTATTTATCTCAAGTCTGACTTTTTTATGATACACTCACAGTGACAGTTTTACAAGTATCCTACTCTCTGCATTATCAATTTTTTTCTTTTTTTCTTTTTCTAAATGTCACATATTTTCACTGGGAAGACAGAGCATTAGGACTTGTATTTTAGGGTAACTAATACTGTCTATAACATGAATGATCATATAGCATGAGTAAAATGGCAATTAACTTTGTGAAATGTGTACAGTTCCAAGTGCATTTTAGTACAAAAATCAATAAATAATTACATTGAGAAAAATATTTTTTATTACTGTACAGCTCTCCAGCAGGTCCATTTGTTATAAATTTCTGATATTTTTGAGTGATAAATCACTATCAATTAAGAAAAACCTCTTTGGCATTTTTATTATTGATTTACAATCATGAATGGTTAAGCAAGAGGAATGCTGTTGGTATTACCTACTGCCTGTAGCTTGCCAGCTGGACTCTGCATTTACCATTAACTGCTTACCTAATTCCTGACACCTTGCTCCACCTTTGTATGTTGCTTCAGGAACAAATACAATTAAATAATAATAATAATAATAATAATAATAATAATAATAATAATAAATAAAATAATGAAAATAAACTAATAATGAGTAAGGCTGTGGGAAGACAGAACAGTATATTGCCTACATAAAGTAACTCTGAAGTAATTTCCATCCAGCGTACATGGCTTCCACTTCTCTTATTATTCTACTTCCCCAAGAACTAAACAAACATCTTGTTTAGTACTCATAGCTCCTCAAGACCTGGTGTTTTTACTTCATCTTAGAGTAGCAGTGCCAAGCTGCCCCAACATTTTCCAGGTCTGTATCAAATCCTTGAGCTAAAGATTAGGATAGTGGAAAATTGTTTAGAATTTTTTTCTTGTTTCTACTGCCATTCTTCTTTTTCTACCTCATATACAGAGAAGGTATCGCTCTGGCAACAACCAGTAACAAATCCATGAAACTAACGTAGCTAAGTCTCTCCTCAGGATGGGATTCAAAATACGGTCTCAACTGACCTGATTGGCCATTTCCAGTCTTAAAAAGAACGTCAGCACTAAAAAGTTGAAAAAAACATGATGCCTTTTTCATGGCTAAAATTCACTCTTAGAAGAGATTGACATCGCTTTATCCCTATACTGCCGGAGACTGAAGTATTAAAATGAACCCAAGTCATCAAAGAATCTTCATTTATTTCTTTGTTTGGTAACTGATTTTCCTTCCTCTCGTTGTATGCATAGCTGCTGCTAAATCTGATTCATCTTTTTACTGAAAATGTTTCTCTTACTATCACAAATCATATGAATCCCAGAAACTACTTGCACTGCTGCAAGTGAGTCACAAAGCAAAGGTTGTGGTAGGTTCAGAAGCTACGTACCTCACCACTGAGGGGTGGGCATGAGGAACACAATCCGACATTCTTTGTGAGCACTGTCTATAAGCTGTGGAGCCTTGCTAAGCATGACCAGCTACAAGCAGTGTAATCTATATCTGCTCAAGGGGAATACACCGACATCATTCTCAGATACACAATGATTCGTACAGATACAATGCTGCCAGCATTTCCCAAACTTCTTTAACAGTTGAATTTCTTATTGCATCTATTGCACTGAATGCCAGTAAACATTATACTACGCTTAAGTAACCCATTTATCTCATGTTTCTTAATAGTAGTTTGCTAATTTTTTTTCCAACCCAGAATATCATGGCAGTTGCACCAACATTAAAGCTACTTAGGCATTTCCAACCAAGATGGGATGGGGAGATCTTCCCCTTGAGAATCCTTTAAAAACAAAAGTCATATTCCTTTACACCAATTAAAAAAAAAAAAAAAAAAAAGCAAAGAGTTACCTGCATACCTGTTCAGGTGAGCAAGGGAATGATAGCTGTGTAATAACTTTTCTCCACATATACCATGCTTAGTTCCCTGTTTAGACTTTTATCTGAAACGAGTTTTGGCAGCCTTGCTACAGGGAATTGCCTACCTTTATTAAATAGTTTTGCCACTAGTCAAAATAGAATTTAAGGTGTCATTGTTTCAGAAAGACTACAACACATCAAAGACAGAAAAACTGCCTTTTTGAAATCCTGGCTTTTTGATATTAATCAGAAGAGACATTGATTTGTACTTGTACATATGTATATATACTACAGAGAGTGTATATGTGTACAGTGTCAGCCTGTGTACCTTATGAAAAAGAACCAGCAAGTAGGCAATAATCAGCAGTCCTTAGCCAAAGATATTTTTACTGAAGAGAAATAGCGAAGAGAGCTCTTTCTAGTTTCAGAGCAGCTGCAAGTGCCATATGGGAATCCTTACTGTCCTGAGAACCCTCAATTAAAGAGTACATTGCAATAATAAGTAACAGATGCAGGGAAGGTATGAGAGCTGGCTCAGGAAGGCAGAGAGGAAGATTTTCGTCACTTCTGGCAATGCTGGCTGCAGAATAGTAGACTGTTGCATTGTTCCTAGATGTTGAAACACTGCCGTGGGAAGAAGTTTGCTTTTGTAATTAAAGAGGTGTAGTAGGGGAAATTTTTTTTGGCATTCCCCCATGGAGGAATGTTCCCTTTGAAAGACGTACCATTGCCAAGAACCAGTTCTCCAGTAATGTAAAGCCTTTCCTTTCACAGTATGGGTCAGCATCAGGAAAAGCATAATTGAGTAATCACTGTGTTAAAAATCATATAGATAGATAGTCAGACAGACAGACAGAAGTTCATATTGGATCTGATCCAAACCACATTGCAGTTAATAGAAAAATCCCACTGATCCCAATGAAATTTGGTCAGAATACAATGTATTTGGAAAACATTTTGTTTTATTTATCTATAGATTTTTCCATTTGCTTTAACAAAAGACAGGAGAAGTAACTACACAGAAATGAAGCAGTTTATAGTATATTTTATTAATCCATAGGTACCAACATAAGACCAGCTTGTTTTTCTAGCACTTACGTTCATTCAGACAAGATAGTGGAGAAAATAGGTAAAACTTGTCACAGTTATATCTTTAGTTGATAAGAAAACTATCAAGTGACCTAAAAACACAGAATTCTTGTCAAGGGAAGCAGAAAATTCCCATGGGACAAAGAGCAGGAGAGCGGGAAAAAAGAGATGGTTGTAGTGAACATGTATACAAGTAAATGAGAAGTCAGTGAGTAGACTGGAAGATGAAAGTAGAAATATTTACTGTCAAAATTATGAGGAGAGTAGAGGAGAGATAAAAGGTAAATTCTACAGAAATAAAATGTACTTAATGTGCAGAGAAGAAAAAATGGTAAATAATTTATGGAAATTTTCCCACATATTTTGTGAGATTCTGTAGGACAGGAAAAAAAAAAGAAAAAGAAAAAGAAAAAGAAAAAGAAAAAGGCAAATCTATCTAGGCTGAAGCAGCTAATCAGATCAGTGATGTCAAAAAGATAGGAATGTTTGCCCAGAGTTAATAAGCTTAGCTTGCGAAAACACAAACCTGAGCGATTGTGTAATCAACCAATAAGATTCGCTCATACGAGCAACATACCATAAATGGGAACCACCAGAAGGGGTCAAGAAAAGGATACGGAGGAAGACTACTTACTTCAACCCATACGACCACCGGGAGGCAGGAGAAGACCCCCTAGCAACAGCCGGATCATGCGCAGATGAACGGTATAAAAGAGCGGGTATTGGCTCAAACCTTGTGACAGTTGATGGAACACAGAATTCCCTTGTGATAAATGTGTCTGCTCATTAACCAGGAGGTAGTAAATATTTCGAGACAAGAATAATCGGGATGTAGTGAATCTTTCATTAAATGTTGATACAACTGCCCAGGCAGTATTTTTTCTGAAACTAGAAGCAAGGGGGTGTTACAGCATCAACAAAAGAATAGCCGAAGACCCCAATAACAACAAATGAGACATGCGCAGAGTACCCTGGAAATACCACGGCAGTCATTTGGAACCACATAAAAGAACGGCCCCAATCTTCGGGTGGCGCGGCAGTTGGCAGGACGGAGATCCCCCTGTCGCCCAGCGCTGCATTGCCTCGTTGTTCTTTGCTCATTATAATTAATAAATTCAACAATTGACTCCTTAAATTTCTGGTCCATCATTTTATTATTTATAACAAGTGATGAGATTACTAAAACTGGGAACATATTTAGCAGGGAAAACACCTCTAGAAGAGATACTATGGATAAAATAGCAAGAAGGCTTCATAATATCAAAGCAAAACCTGAAAACCTGAGATGATAAATGAGAAGATGGGGTGATTCATTCTACTCAAAGCTGCTTTTACACTCCACTACCGGAAGTTATGCTTGTGGGAATCAAATGTTGTTTCTGCATTAGAATTGTATAATATTATTTTATATTACATGATCTCCGCTATCATAGTTTTTTTGGGGAGTCTTTCTACTTAACTTGGGGAAGATCTCTGATAAGTTTACATCACTTATACTCTAGATGAACCTTCCCAGGAACACACACTCTGTATATTGGTGTGTATACGTACATTTTGTCATACACACTGCAAGAATATCCTGCATGAGAGCAAACCAGAGAACTAGTCATGGCATGCCCGAGGAAGCGCCTGAAGAGACATTGGGAAGGCCTGACATCATCCCCCAGTGCTCTTTGTTTAACGATGATGACTTTAAAGAAAATCACCATATCAATACGGCAAGGAGAGCACCGAGAAATCTTGGAAACAACAGGATGGCTGCTGACTGACACCAGGTAACAAATAAATTAACAAGTAAATAGCAAATGTAAACCTTCTGATAAGATTGTGAACCTGGAGTACCCAGCCATTGGGGAAACAGGGTATTGGGGGGACAAGGGGGAGAAAATAGGGTATAAAGGCTGTCATGATGTGTCCATAGGCGCGCTCTTTCTTGCTGGATGCCCGCCATTGCGATCGCGAATAAATTCTGCTTTTATCAGAGATACCATCCTGACAAAAATTACTTGGATATTTCCAACAATTTGGGGACTCGTCCGGGATATTTATCACCTCTTTGGGAGTTTCCCTACCGCCCTGGACAGGATAGGTGCACCCTGCTGATTTCAGCGGTCCTGTCTGGATGGTGAGGTGACTCCTTGGTACGGCCGATAAAAAAACCGAGACTGTTACATTAAGGACAGGCTTTGTGAAAGCCAAGGGGCAGGTAGGCAAGGGTGTTGGCCATTGCGACCTGGCAACTTCGTGCACGGACCAAAGTAAGGGAATTCCACTCTTTCCTTGGGGGTCGGTTGAGACTCTTGAGTGTGCGTGACTGAGACGCACTTTCAGTGTGAAGCGAGTGCTGAGTCCCAACCTGCAGTTCCGTTGTCCCATGAGGAGCATGGCCAGGGATGGACAAAGCGGCTGTTGGTGAAAGGAGGGACGGAACTGTTGGTGTACATTACCCTGTGCACTTGACGAAGTGCCAGCAGTACACCCCTATTAATCCGAGATAGGAGTATAGTAATCCTGAGGGACTGGGCCTAAAATCCGACAATCAGAGTGTCCTGTGAGCTGGGGAGTTCACGGTAGAATTATGGAGGGATGGGTAATAGGAGTTCCCGAGAGCAGGGGAAAAAGGTCCCCAGAATTGTGCATAGAGATAGCCCCTTGGGAGAAGTGTTTCAAAATTTGAAAATAATCTCAAAACTAGGAAAAGAACAGGGAAAAGATGTTTAAATACTGTATACAGTAGAGAGCCACTACAGGGAAGATCATTATTTTGGCCAAAATAGGAGTCTGACGAAAACTGGGCCTGTCAGACTTTGTATTTATATGTATTATGTATTGTGTATTATGTATTTATATGTATTATGTATTTATTTCCTTTTTCTGAAACAGAATTGGCTTAGGTCGCTTAATGAGTGCAAGAAGTAAAAAAATGTTCCTCGCGAGGAGTCGAAGTTCAAAGGAAATAGGAAAGAGAAGCAGAAAGATCATAAATGGGATCCCT
>NW_024884833.1:14681124-14690776 GCF_019232065.1 Centrocercus urophasianus | reverse complement strand
GGAGAGTGGGTGCTGCTGATCTGTGCAGGGTCCTGGAAAGAGGATGCGCTTTCGACTACTGAGGGTGTTGGAGTAATGCGAATCGGACCTGGATAGTTTTCCTTTCTCTAATACTAACCTTACTAATACTTCGCTTTATCCTTTTAGGGTAGTCTTAGGTCAAAGGGAAATAGGGTATGCTAATGTGTGCTGTTTTTACTAGAAGGGAAGTTAGGAGTTTCAAGAATAATTCCTTAATTGAGGATCCTATAAGTGTAGCAGAACAATCAGATCAATTTCTGGAGCGTAATTTCTACTCATGGATGGAAATGATGTTTATCATTGATATGTTGATTATTGGAGAAGGAGGTTGGCAGCTATGCAAGTGTGGGAAATGAAAACAGAGGGAAGGTTGGGCTCTGGAGGGAGGCAGAGAGAGGAAGGATCCTGTGGATAAATTGTACTGATTATTGTCACTGTCTGTGTGATTGTTAAATGTTTATGTCGTGAAAGTGTTATGTTATGTTGTGTACGAGGCTGTTATGGAACAAGTGGTGTCTAAAGTGATACGAGAATACCCCCTGGGTTGTATTTTGGCTCACTGGAGAAACATTGCTGGTGAGCCAGGGGAATATTGAATAAGAAACCAGGAACGTAAATGGAGTAATGGGACCAGTTTTATAATTGAGTACCCTAATCATGGGACCAAGTGCTGGATGTTTGTGGAAGTTGAGGAATTGTGTTGTTTGATTTGTGGATTTTGAAGGCACTGGGAGAAACCGTCTTAATGGTATGCGGAAATGCAGTTGTTAATGGTATGCGGAAATGCAGTTTTTAATGGTATGCGGAATTGCAATTGTTAATGGTATGTGGAATTGCAGTTGAGAGTACAAATAGTGGAATTGTGGAAAAACAAACAAACGAACAAAAAAATGGCAAAAAGGTTAAGGAAAACAGTGAGTTTAGAATATTAGAGTTGGGCCGGCAGGAGAACACATCCCTGCACACCTCCCCCCACTGCGGCTTATAAAAACAACTTGGAATGGGAGAAAGAACTGAGGGCCGGAGCCTCCCACTGTAACTGTGAAGGGTGTATTACTTGTGAATGGGGATGGGACGGGACATTGGAAGTGAGAATAGCCGTCATCTGCAGAGAGCTGGGGAAACCCAATTTGCCAGTGTGAGCACTGAAAGCCTGGGGAGAGGAGAGGGTAAAACTGAAATATAACGTTAGTAATGTCTGTGATCATGGAAGTTTGGAAAGTGAAAAGGGTTTGGGAAAAACAAGCTGAGAAAGGCAAAGTTGAGCAAGGTGTTAATAGGGATGTCCCTTACCTAGAAGAAGAGGTAAGGGGAAGCCTGGAAAGGCTCGGGCAGAGTTCCACCCCTACAGGACCAAAAGCAGCTGGGGAAGCAGGGTTAAGAGGCCCAGACATATAGGGTGTTTCATCCTTCTCAGAAAGGCACAGAAGGATCTTCTGTCCTTCTAGGTGGAGGCAGTCTTGAGGCATGGGGTTGACCACTTCATCCAAGGCACCCTCACAGGCGGACCACCCTCATTCACTTCTCGAGTTCCAGGGCCTATTAAACAGAGGCACCTGGGGAACTGAAGATGGTTGGGATGGAGGATGCCCACTTCACCGAGTTGGATACCACTCCTCCTCATCTCTCAAACTGCCTTGCTCTTCTTGGCAACAGCAAGACAGGTGGTCCACCCCTGTCTGGTGAGTATTACCTTGATGCCTCTCTTGGGAGAGAGTTACACTGCTTTTGCCACTGCCTCATCCCCCCCAGTTCTTCACTATTGTTGCTAGGGGGAGCAGAGGAAAGGGGGTTCACTGCAGCAAGAACATCATTTGTCTGCCTGTTCCCCTCTATCACCTGTTCGCAAGGTGGCAGGGGGTGACATGCTCCATGTAGAGCTTCAGCTGGCTGCTTAGATCTCAGGGCCAATAGGGACTGGCACCACCAATCAATCTCCCTCTCACATTCCCTTATGGTCCTCTGTCTTTCCACCTCCTCCTTCAGGTCAGTCACAAGGCTGAGTAAGAAATTTGGCTAGTCACATCTAATACAAGTGCTGTCTCCATCTCCTAGCACTGCAAAGGCCAGACTCTGGCATTCACCAGACACTGTGACCTGTGCACTAGCATGTTGTTTCGGGACTTCTAAGTTCAGAGAAATTGTACTGTTTGTGAATGTGCTACAGATTTTTCTCAACAAACTTGTTACTTCTTAAGAAGTATTTATCAGAAAATCATAAAATAGTAGTATGGCTTAGGTTGGAAGAGACATTAAAACCCACTCAGTTCCAACTCCCTGCTGTGAACTTGCTACCCACTGGATCAGGCTGCCCAGGCCCCTCTTCAACCTGACTTTGAATAACATTAGTAGTGGGAACACCATACTACCCTCGTAAGAAAACAAGATCCCTTCAGGTTCTGTTAAAAATCCATATTGGACATCAAAAATCACATGCAAGATCAACATGCTTACTGAAATCTAGGTGTGACAACCCCATTTCCAAGACTGTAGACTACTATTCTTGTGCTTGTTTTACCTTTTTCCCTCCTCACACAAAAGTCCAGAATCAGACATTTTAAACTAATTTCTTCTAGACCTAAAGTAGATGCTTCTGAAAAATATTATAAATTATCAGATCTGAATATTTCTGATGTATAATATCAGAATATATTGATGACTACTCAAACCCAAGAAGACTCCAGACAAGTTCAATCTAAGAAGGAAGAATCCCATCCAGAATGGGGAACATGGGGTATTTTAGGTACATTGCAAGAGAGCAGATAGTGTTTGAAACTAGCAGTATCAATGACAACTAAAATGGAAGCATGTAGGAAATGTAGTAAAAGAGTGACTAACAAAGAACAGTAAATCTTTCAAATAGCTTGAACAAACATGATTTTGTGGAACAAAATAAAACCATTACCTAAGAAAATATTTTGTCAAAAGCACAATACATCTAAGTGTGCAACAGTAATACTCAAATTGTTAGAAAATAATTGTAAGAATGTCAGAAAAAAAAAAATACAGTAAATACAAGCGCTACTGGTTGTAGTAAAAAATTCTCAAAGATAACTGTTTCAAAGACATTCCCCTCGGTTATTAAATGTCAGATCCACAAAGAAAATCCTTCTAAAGCTCAGGAGTATTTGATGTAGGGAGTGAAGTTCTGCGGACACCAGAAGATCTGCTCAGGCACATTAATAGATCTCATTTTTTGTTAGTGTGAAGTAGATGAGGCTTTTGCCAGAACCTTATTCTTTGGTTTTAAAAGTAAAAAGTTCAAATGTCCTGAAACAGACTAAGAAAGAGGGCACTGTCTTCTCCGAACAGTGATTTCAAAGCTGGCTGTGGAATTAAAGAAATGGCACCTGTAATTGTCTTGCACCAAGCTATTTCACTGATTCAATAGCATAATAAATTCAGCTTATTTTACTACTTAAACTGGCCTTACAGCTAATGATTGTTACTGCCAGGAAATCTATTTGTACTGTAAGCATTTTGGATTAGAGTCCATCTTTTCCATTATATAATTTTAATGTACAGCACAAAAAGCTGGAGATACAGTACAAGAATGACTGCAACAAGCACAAACAGAGCATGTTAGTGGACAGTGAAATACTTTTTGCAGTATGGAGTAATGGATACAAGAAGAAAGAATAAAAATGCCCCTTGCTGAGCAGAATGCCTCTTTCTAACACCACGTCGGTGTTAGAGAGTTTTCTTTCTGGATTTCAGATGACAAAGTGAGTATGGCATCTTTGATTTTTCTATATGAAGTATAACACAATGTCAAGCTGAATAGAAGATAAGGCTAGAGCTTCAACTGCTTGCAAGTTTTTCTGAAATCCAAATTATAGATTTATTTACAGTATAAGCTATTTTCTTTACACACGAAGCCAGAAATTTCAAAGCTAGAATAAAAATCCTTGATATTATTATTATAAATAAATATGTATTTGTAGCCAGGAGCGTACATTCTGCGTGTATATGTGTACACACACATATCACATATAACAAGGAAGGGATTTAGCACGTATACACATATGCACACTTGATATAAGGAGTGCATGTGCATACATCCTTTCCCCACTCCTCCAACACATACACATGCACAGAAATCACTTATCAGAGGCGTTTTTTCCCTTTTTTTTTTTTTTTTTTTTTTTTTTGCTTTTTTATTTTTAAAACCTCTTTGAGGATTCAGGATGCCTTCTAGCTTCCTCACTCAGCATATCAACATAATCCCACAATTTGCTGTTAAATATTCTGAGATTTTAGCCCACCTTTAATCACTCTATTCACGTCAGTGAATGGTAATCCTTTAGTCAGAAATTTAATACTGTCACAGGTTGCTCCATGAGTAAGGCCAATTTTGCTCTATGAAAACCTGCAGCATTAGTAGATGGAAAGCTCTTTTACAGAAAACCCAAACCAAAAAGACGGCTCCTTCTTACAGCAGCACACCAGCTCAATTTTCAGTCTTTCTTTCTCTCACCAGCCTACTTTAACACAGAATAACATTTTTCTTCAGTTTTGGGAAATAGGAAAGCAGATCCTGGAAGAGACTTGAAATCCAAAAAATCTAACAAATACTTATCTAACCAATTAGAGAAACAGTAAAAATCCGTATTATTCTAATATCTCTCTTCTTATTGCTCATCTCTCCAACACAAAAATACAGAAAACATATGAAATCTGGCAATCTTAAAAATTAAAAAATCATTCCAATTAGTTCTCTGCTCCACATGGGTCAGTGGCTACTTAAACAGCAGGTGCCCAAAATACAAGCATATTTTGCCCAGATCTCCTAGGCTTGCAAAGACTCCTGCATATGCTTCAGGAATTCTATTCCTTTCATTTCTTCCAGTGTTGTAGGACCTGCTCTCAGCTCTGCAGGCTGACCAATTTCTTAGCTTCAGTGTTTCAGTCATTTTGTTGGCCCTGAAAAGCAAAGATTTCTTCTCAAGTGATAGAATATCCTTAAGTATGGGTCAATCTGTAATTAGCAAGCAGAACAGTCTTGTAGCTTTTCGAAAGTTTGTTAGAAAACATATTCCAGATGGGCTCAAAATTAACAAAACATTTATTAGTAAATGTACATTAATATGCCCTCATCTGTTTTTTACAAAAACCCTACATCCTGTTGCTGTACTTCTGCATTTTGCACTGAGCTACTGGAAAGAATTTTCATTTCTGTAGAACCTTGTCAAAATCATCTTAAGACTTTTTCTTCCTGCTGTATCATCCACAGATTTTAGTTCAGTACTATCTGTTAAACAAACCTTAGGAATTAAAAACAACAACAAAAAAAGTCATCCTTCGAAACAACAATCATTTGGAGGCATAAGGTCTACTGTGTTGGTATCATTTGATGAAAGGCATTACATAATCACAGATTTCATGTAATTCTTCTCCACTTGTTATTTTATTCCATTTTGTTTCATTCATTTTTATCAACATTATGAGCCAAAGCATGATAGATAGAATTGCTCTCACTTTTCCTGCTCATCTGAAAGCGGTAAAACTTAACGAGTTTTACAGAGTTACAGCATACTTATATTTTATAATATTTTACAGAATACAGAGTTACAGCTGACTCCACAGTTCAGTATTGCAGAGCACAAACATTCAGTGAGTTCTTTTTGTTTGTTTCTTTGTTTTTTTAAATAAATACAATAAAATAAAATACAATAAATACATACAAATAAATAAAGCTCTAGGATTTACCACTTCACTTCTTCACTTAATTTGAAGACTTTTGAGAAAGCAAATAGACTTGAAATAAGTTGAAGATTGTGCTACTGGACAATTTCATAGTGACAATTTCATCTATGGCCCTTATCACCACTTGGTCTTCATCTTTCCTTGTTCCAGGGTAGTAGTATGCATCATGAGTTGATTCAGTACCCCTTTCTTCTTTTCTCTTGGAATCGAATTGAAACTGAAAATGAAAGGATTTCAAAGAGGGCAGGCAAAAGACCAAATAAAAACATTTGAGTCTTTTTTATGCAAAGAATAAAATATCCATCCTTACATTTCCCAAGAACCATTAATCTTTATCTGGTTCAATGAAAAATTTATGAAAGTTCCTCCTAATCTCTGGCAAAGTGCAGGAATGAAGCATAGGATGCTTCAACCTTATGTATATAGGTCATAAGTTTCTTGGTTTTTAAGCTTGGTTTTAAGCTTCTTTGTTTTTTAAGCAAAATCCAAACAGGGGCTGTGTAGGATCTCTGTTTAAAAGCACAGGTAAATTTAATACTTACAAAGCTTCCCTGAAAAATAAGAACTTCTCATACTAAGCATCTATCAGAATTTGAATGTGTATGAATCATTTTTTAATACATTTAAACAACTATACTTTAGGTCATAATTCTCCTTGACCTCAGAAGTTGCAAGCACCCTTACATGAATGCAGAATATATACATATAGGATTCTGCACACATCAAGGAAAAATCATCATGATTACAAGCATCCCACAGTTCTAAAGGAACTGGCTGATGTAGTTGTTAAGTCACTCACCATCATACTTGAAAATTCATGGCTGTTAGGCCAAGTTCTTGGAGACTGGAAAAAGAGAAACATCACTCCCTTTTCAAAGAAGGGTAGAAAGGAAGATGTGGGTGATTACAGACCTGGTGGACCTCCATGATGGAGTGACAGCATCAGTGGACATAGAAAGAGAAACTGATGTTGTTTACATGGCTTTTGATGTTGTCTCACATGACATAAAAATTGGAGAGATATGGATTTGAAAGACTGATAGATATAGAATTGTTCAAAAGATCACAGGTCACAGCCAGAGGATTCTATGCCATGTGGAGGTCAGTCATAAGTGTTGTTCACTAGGGATACATCTTGGGACTGGTGATCTTTATCATCTCTATCAGTGATGTAAACAATGGGATTAAGAGCACCCTCAGCAAGTTTGCCAACACCAAGCTGAGAGGTGCAGTCAATATGACAGAAGGAAGAGATAAATCCAAAGGGATCAGGACATACTTGAGAAGTGACTCATGTGAACTGAACAAGGTTCAGCAAGACCAAGCGCAAGATACTGCACATGGGATGAGGCAATCCCAGATATATGAACAGACTGGAAGAACTCCTTGAAAACAGCCCTGCAGAGAAGGACTTGAGAGTTCCACTGGAAGAAAAGCTGGAGACGGGCCAGCTGTGATCTTGCAGCCTGGAAAGTCAACTGTATCCTGATGTGCATCAAGAGTGGTGGCCAGCAGTGTGAGGGAGGAGACTTTCTCCCTTTTACTTAGTCCTCATGAGGATTCATCTGCAGTGAACTGGGCCCCCAGAACAAGAAAGATATATAGCTGTTAGAGTTGGCCACGAAGATGACCAAGGGGCTGGTGTACCTTTCTTAAGAAGAAAGGCTGAAGAATCTGGGCTTCAAGGGAGACTTTGATTGTAACCTTCCAGTACTTAAAGGAAGTTTATAATCAGGAGGGAGTTCAACATTTTACCCAGTTTGGTAGTTACAGGACAAGGTAGGACAAGAAGTTTTAAACTAAAAAAGGGGGGATTTAGACTAGACATCAGGAGAAAATTATTTCCAGAAAGGGTGGTAAGGCACTGGCACAGGCTGCACAGAGAAGCTGTGGATACCCCATCCCTGGAGGTGCTCAACACCAGCTTGGATGAGGCCCTGGGAAACCTGATCTATTGGATGGCAACCAGACCATGGCAGGAGGTTGAAATTAGACAATCTTTAAGATCTCTTCCAACCCAAAACATTATACAATTTTATGATCAAGCTGGTAACACACTAGTTTCATTATCACATTGAGAGAGACCATAGGAACTGATTGTGAGTTGGAAAAAATTACATAAAAGTGTTTGAAGAATATTTCAAAACCAGTAAAAAGAAATAAAACAAAACACAAACACTAAAATAATAGCCAAGTCAACATATGACTGTAAATTATGCTTGAAAATACTTATTTCCTTGTTCTTTCTTCTTTTTTTTTTTACCACATCAAATATATGAAAATCTTTTCTAAAACAACCACCAACAGAGTAACCTTTTCATTTTATAGATAAATTCTGTTAAGAAAACAATAATAAAAACAGGAAATTTACTTTGTGTCAGCTTCAGAATAGATGTAATCTGTTCTGTCACTTGCCTCTGGTTAGACTGGCTCCTAGTACAGGTAAGTGCATGTTGAAAACAGAAGGATGAGGGAGAAAAAATATCCTCTTACTAATTGTAAACAAATCTCCACCTGCTCAATTAAAATTTAAACTAAGTGGAATAATTGCACATATGGCGTGTATAATAATGACAACAATACCATCCTGTTCAATTCACTGTAATGAGAATCTACAACTGCTTCCTATGGTACATAATAGCACCAAGTTAAAATAACTAAATGAAATAGCAGGCTAAAAAAATATAGTCCCCCAAGAAGTCTTATGTAAGCACAGGATCTGTACCTCAAAGCAGTTCAGAAAATAAATTTGTGACTGTAAAATGCAATGATGTTCAGTAAATGAGGACAGTCCTTTCATCATTGCACAGGTCTCATATTCTGTCTTTGCAATGAACTTCTCCCAAGCCCAAGATCCAATTGCAACAGCCAGATTTCTGAGCTGTATACATCCATGGCTATGATACATTAAGAAAGAACTCCGAATTCTGAGTCACATTGTATTATATATGCAATCATTGGCTCTATATATATAAGCAACATAACTCAGAAGGGTTGTTCAGTGGATGAGAATTTGACACCAAGTTTTATTGCATCTCTTGCTGGCTGGGAAAAAATACATTAATTCTGACATCAAAAAAGTATCACATCTATAATTATTCAAAACAACAGTACATAGTTATTGTAGTATCTAGTACCATCAGAACTATTTTTCAGCCTATTTTGCAGGATTTGTAAGCCTGTTCTCAGAAAAAGCCCTCTTAATCAGCTCCTTGCCAATTAATGCACTCTGAAACAACAGTTACTATAAAATCAATGGATTTATTATTTCTTAGGATCTAGTTTGCTTACTGGCATGATCATATACTTCATGCTATTAGTCCCAGATATCTTTTTCAGCTCAACTATCATACTTTCTAAATTGCTTAATTTCTTGCCAAGCCTTGTTTCCATCACTCTTGTGTCACTTGTGCTGGAACTAACAGTATCCTTAAATCTAAGGCAGGAAAAATAAATTTACGTTAATCATTTGTAATCATGCATTAACATCATTAGTCATACATCATCATTAATCATCATGCAAAGATTTTACAGACTATTTTTAAACTATCCAATAAAAAAGATAGAAAGACGTGAGTTTCAGGACAGAAATTTTAAAGCACACACATTTGTCTATTGGGACAGGGAAAATCCTGAGATGACAATCAACATCAGCTATCAGGCATGTCCAATCTATGGCCCAAAACTTTGCTCTTTATCTTTTTTGTTTTCCTTTTATCTTTTCACTTCGTAACTTTTGTGTTGCAATTTTTTTGAGTCCACTTATTAGGCAATAAAGAGATTTATTCTGTCAATCCTCTTCTCCACTGTTTTTTTTTTTTTTTTTTTTTTTTTTTTTTTTTTTTTTGTGGTTTGGGTTTGTGTGGTTTTGTTTTGGTGGGATAGTAGTTATAAAAAAAAAAAAAAAAAAATAAAAAAGTGTATT
>NW_024884833.1:14675649-14681024 GCF_019232065.1 Centrocercus urophasianus | reverse complement strand
TTTTTTTTTTTTTTTTTTTTTTTTTTTTTTTTTTTGTTTGTGTGTGTGTGTGTGTGTGTGTGTGTGTGTGTGCCTGTGAAAGGTTAGAAAAAAAAACAGAGAATGATGTCTTGCTATGTAGTTGAGATATGCCTAAGGGCAATTGAAACATTATCATGCCAACTAAGATTGTGGTGCCAGATCACTAGGATACAGGAAGTCTTCTTAAAAATCCTTCTGCTCTTTGCAGTTTCTCCTCTGACATGCTGCTATTCCATTGGCAATTAAACACAAACAGCACAAAGAATTGCAAAAAAATAGTAATTTTACAATTCAACTGAAATACGTGAATGCTGGTGTTTGCCAACAAATAAAACAGTGATTTCACGATCACAGACTGCTGGTTGTCATACAAATCCACTATATTAGATTAGGCTTATAAGGCAGGATCCCTATATATAGCAAATATTTTTTTTAAAAAAGAAGGACAGAAAATGCCACATTAAAAGCAAGAGTGTGCACCACACATTGTACAAGTTATTCATATCAGCTTTATATCAGTTCTGATTTTGAATGGATTTTCTTTTTTTTCTTCTTAGTTTCCCTTTTTTTAATTGAAATGATACTTTTAATTTTACTGTAAATACAGGAGATACTCTTAGTCCCCATTATTCAAAGCTATATCAGTGTCTTCTTCTTCTACTGGAAATACAGCCATAATTTTCTAAGTAGAAATTGCTATAGTAAGTTTATTATAACTGCTATAATAACTAACTGCTTTCACACATATCTGAAAGATGCTATGAGACAGTAGGCCTAATTTTCCCTTCAGAAAAATCCATTAAAAAACAAACAAACAAACAAAAGAAAACAACCAAAAAATCCTCCCTCTTCTTCTCACTAATAGGACATGCATACAGTGATAGAACCTCTGCAATTCTCAAGGATAACATAGAATCAGTGCTAAGCCACTGCGCTAACTAAAAGCTGTAAACATTCCTCTCCTTTTGCTTACTGATATTGAAGCACACCTCCTTTGCGAGGGTTCATTACCAGTAGGCTACTCAGGCCTACTCACCAGGCTACTAGGCCTGAGGAGGGAGGAAGATTCCACATCTCCAGCATTTCAACTGCCCAGACTTTGAGAGCACAATAAAATCAGGTACTGGCAACTACATCTAATCAAGTCATTTAAAGTTGTACTGCTTTGAGTTGAAACAAAAAGCACAAACTACTGCTTGACTGTGCTGTCACTTTCTCACTAAAGTTACAAGCACAAATGAGGTGGATGGATGACTGGGCTTTGCTACTTTTAAAATTGTTTACATATTACACAAAAGAGGCAGTGTTATAAATAAGGAAGGAATTAACAACATATAATTAAAAGCTCGTAAAGGTAATGAGAAGATTAGTGAAGACAGAATGTCATGTTCTTAACAGAAATGCAAAGGTACGTGTTCAGTGTCTGGATTCTCAGTAAACGATTTTCAGTTTTTAAAAATATTCTTAAACACTTGCAGTTTCTATGATGTCAGGGGAAGTTCGGAAGTTTGGGAAGCAGGTAGATTATTTACATTTGTTATATAAAAGTGCTGAAACATGTTTTCTAAAAAGAATTCCATCTAGTTTGAATAGATCAGTCCAAAACATTATTCTGTAAAATAATTGTTTCAGTATGGATCTGCTTATATGAAATATAAATACTGTAAAAGTACAGATTTACCTAGCTAATATTCTCTGAACTATCAACTGACAATTGTAGTGCACTGACTGATGAAATTATACATTTAAAAATGAACTTACAGGCTTGACTTCAGTAATTAAAAGTGTTTCTTAAGGTTTATAAAATAAATACCTGACCATATATATATATCCATACCTGGTTGGACTGGATGATCTTGAAGGTCTTTTCCAACTCTGGTGATTCTGTGATTCTGTGATATGAAAATGAAAGAAAGGCAGGAGTGGCTCAGAAGTCTTACCAGTTGCATGTGATGTAACAACAACAGTGGGAATTTACACTTATTTTTTTCATTATAAATATAAATTCTGGGGATAAAAAAAAACCCTGTTAATCCACCTACATCCTGCACTTGACAGTCTGTTCTTCCTTGGCAGATTTATCATCTAGGAACCTTAAATTGTTATTTGTGTTTGTCAAGAAATCCCATTCAATCAGTTTCATTGTCACAGCGTACTTACTGTGGCTTTTTTTCCTTCAATACTTCTGCTTCAAAAATCTAATTATCTAAATATATATGCGTGTGAAAATAATATTTGTATTATTTTCTTTAACTAAACTAGTATGGACAGATATTAAAATGCAAACAAGAGTCTAACCTAAGGTTTGTTAATGCAAGAGAAATTAGTATCTGGGTGTTGCTCCTATTTTCATTGAGTTGACTCCACATCAGAGGTGGTTGGTGGTGGCATGGCAGCAGAAGTTGAATGTTCTCACCAACATCCCATTTCATTTTGTTGCCATATGACAGATGGAAGCAAAGGGCAGACTGGCAAAGTGATATCTGACCTGGAAGTGCTTATGAAGCAAAGATGTGCCACTGATTTCCTCTACATGGAGAAATTGGCACCCATTCATAGTCATCAACACTTGCTGAATGTTAATGGAGAGCGATGAGTAGATGTGAGCACAGTGAGGTGGTGGGTGATGCATTTCAGCAGTGGCAACAATGGATAACCTCTGCTGATACAGGTTTGTAACTGTGGCATACAGACTTTTATTCATCTCTGGTGAAAATGTACAGCTAATAATGGTGACTATGTTGAAAAACAGCATTTTTGTAGGTGAGAATGTTCTCTATCCATTATTGTGCTCCTTGTATCTGTTGGAGTTTCCATGGGCATAAATGGGTCTCAGCTGTCTCAAAAAGAGAAAATGTTCCTAGCCCAGGTGCTGGAAGGACTCATTGTGAGGGCTTGAAACTAGGCACGAAGAGGGAAGGGTATAAAATGAGACTCACTAGAGAGGAGCCTGGAAGAAAAATGCCAGGTTCGGGGTGTGGCAAATGACTTAGCTGAGGTGCATTTACAGCAATGCATGCTGCATGCAGCATGAGCAAAGAACAGGAGGAGCTGGAAGCCATCATGCAGCAGGCAAGTTATGACTTAGTTGCCATTGCTGCAACGTGATGGAATCACTCTCATGACTGGAATGCACAGTTCTGCTATGGACAGATACAAACTCTTCAGAAGGGATAGGCAAGGAAAAAGGGGTGGTGGCATGGCTCCCTATGTTAGATGGTGTTCTGATGTTGTTGAGATCAGGGCCAGCAATGTTAAGGTAAAGCTCAGAGGGAAGGACAACAGGACTGACATTCTGCTTGGGGCCTGTTAGACTACCTGACCTGATGGATGATGCATTCTACAAGCAACTAGCAGAATTTGCATGATCACCAACCTTTGTTCTTGTGGGGAACTTAAATTTCCCTGATATATGCTGGAAAAAAATAATACAGTGTAGAAGAAGCAGTCCAGGGTGTTAACAGAATGTGTAGAAGATAACCTCCTGATGCAGCTGGTGAAAGAGTCCACCAGGGGATGTACCCCCTTGACCTGCTGCTACAAATAGAGAAAGAATGATGGGAGATGCAGAGGTCAGGAGCTGTCTTGGGCAGAACGACCATGAAATGGTAGGGCTCTCTATTCTTAGTGAAATAGGGAGTGAAGTAAGTAAAACTGCTACCTTGGATTTCTGGAGGGCAGACTTTGAACTATTCAGGCCTTGGTAGAGAGGGTCCCTTGGGACTCAGTTCTGAAGGATAAAGGGGTCCAGGAAGGCTGGACACTCCTCAAGAAGGAAGTCTTAAAGGCACAGGAGCAGGCTGTTCTCCTGTGCCGTAAGATGGACGAGAGGAGAAGAACAGTGTGAATGAACAAGGGAACATTTTCTGAGACTCCAGGAGGAAAAGAGAACATACCTCCTGTGAAAGAAGGGGCAGGCAACTCAGAAAGAGTACACAGAAGTTGTTAGAATAGATGGGGAGAAAATTAGAAAAGCAAAAAACCTTGAGTTCCATTTGGCCATCGTAGACAAAGATTTAAAAAAAAAAAAATTACAAATATATTGACAGTAAGAGTATGGCTAGGGAGAGTATTCTTACTGGATTATTCTATACTGGATATGGTGGGGAATGTGACCACTGAGGATAAGGAAAAGGCTGAAGTTCTCGATGCCTTCTCTGCATCTGTCTTTAAAAATCAGACCAGTTATCCTCAAGGTACTCTACCCTCTTACCTGGAAGTCTGGGATGGAGAGCAGTAGAAAGCCCCCACAATACAGGTGGAGACAATTAGAGAATTTCTATTCCAGCCAGACTGCCACTAGTCTACAGGGCCAGATGGGATCCACTTGAGGGTGCTGAGGAAGCTGGAAGGAGGCAACAGCCAAGACACTTTCCATCCTCTATCAGCGTTCCTGGTCAACTGGAAAGATCCCAGAAGACTGGAGACTTGCCAATGTGATTTCCATTTTCAAGAAGGGTGGTAAGGAGGATCTGGGGAACTACAGTCCCTCAAGCCTGACCTCAGTGCCTGGTAAGGTTATGGAAGGAGGCTGAAAGAACTGGGATTGTTTCATCTGTAAAAAAGGAGACTCAAGGAATATCTTATTGTCCTCTGCCTGAAATGGAGATTATGGCGAGGTGGTGTCCAACCTCTTTTCCCAGATAAGTAGAAATAGAATAAGAAGGAATAGCCTCAGGTTATACCAGGTGGTGTTAAGTTTGGATATTAGGAAAAATTTCTTCTCCAGAAGAGTGGTCAAGCACTGGAACCAGTTGCTCTGGGAGGTGGTTGAGTCACTGTTGCTGGAAATGTTTAAATGTCACACTAGGGGGCAAGGTTTAGCGAGAAATATTGGTGATAAGTGTATAGTTGGACTAGAAGATCTTACAGGTCTTTTCCAACCTTAACGATTCTATAATTCTATGATTTTAAATAGGAGGTATTACATTTGGAGAGACCTATACGTATGACTGTATTTAATTTCCTGATAATTTCTATTATAATTTCAGAAACCAAAGTAGATCTTCAGCACCCTTCTCCACTGGCAAGCTCTACTGATTTCCCAGGGATGGCTGCAGTGGAATCACCTTACTGTCAGACATCTTTCCTCCTAATAAGATTTTCTACACCTACAATATGACAAAGCTTTAAATTAAAATAGTAGATATTTCAGTAATCTTCAGGAATGAAAATGTTCTTTGTTCTGTGATGTACTTATTACACATGATTCCTAATTATTGACTAATGATTTCCTTATTTGATCAACAGCTCTCTCAAGTAGCTTTGAAATAAGAAATAATGAAAGTCTGCAATAAAAGTGTAAAAAGTTGGGTGACTGTGAGAATCTTGAAAAACTGGATTTGTCTGGAAAT
>NW_024884833.1:14544198-14619005 GCF_019232065.1 Centrocercus urophasianus | reverse complement strand
ATTTCCAGACAAATCCAGTTTTTCAAGATTCTCACAGTCACCCAACTCCGGAGGGACAGACTTCAAATTATTAAAACTTACATTGAGTACTTTGAGATTTTTTAAGTGGCCTGTTAGAGAAAGACAATTAAAATCAGTGAAGGGGGGGGGGGGGAAAGAAAAAAGGAGAAAATAAAAGGCTTATTCAATGTAACGTATGAAAAAACTTCTTAATGTGGTGATGAGTAAGAAATGAATAAAATGAATAAATACCATCTATATACCACTAACATTGGAGGAGTAGGAAGTAAAAGAGCTTTGTCATATTCATACAGCTTTGTTAATCGTAATGACTGTGGTTAGGGTTTGTAAGCAGTAACAACTTGTTAAGACTTTGGTCCTACCAGGGAAAAGATACCTACGGACCTCAGCTAAAACGAGAGAATTTAGTCTCCACCTCAGGAAATTTGTCTGATGACTGAAAAACATTTTATTACTTGTTTGAGAACCTCTTGGTTGGGTTACTATACCTAAGTTACCATATTAACAGTTCTGTCTCCTTTTACAGCATTGTGTATTTTTTATTATAAAAGATGAAGTATGTATTTGTTTTGTTATTTGTTTTATTGCAATCCCTCATTATTTGTCAGCTTTATTTTAGGACATCAAGAATATTTTAAGCTACATTTAGCCACACTGCATTCCCTACTTCTGTTACAGCATTAGACAAGCTTCGGCAAAAACAGATTTGAAAGCATTATTAAAATGCAGAACAACATTATACTGGAAAAATGCAAAGGATGTAAGAAATCTGAAGATACTAAATAGCTGAAGCATTACAAAGGGATCCTTAAACACACACATAATGAAGTCAAGAGAGCTTTGGATAGCTGTCCTGTTGGATGATACATGGATGATACTACATGGATGATATTCCCCTCTAAACAATAACAAAATATAGCAATCACAATAGAAAGCACTAGTAAGAAATTTAGATGTGATTCATCAAATGGAAATAAAGAGAGAACAGCATCTTTTTCAACAGATTCTCAAAGAAGACTATATGTTGGCAAACCAGGCAAGCACAAGGAGTAAAATTTTGTATCTTCTTCTATTTATAATCAAATTTTAAAGAAAAAAACTAGAGTTTCTTGATTTGGCTAACAATGGAGAGAATCTCCCTGCAATACATCACAAGTGTTCAAAACACTGTCATAATAGCAAACTATTCCTTATGGCACTACACTTAGTTATATTCCCTTCAGAACAAGATCTACATGGTGCTGCTCAGCTATTACAAGGCATGGAAATAGCTGGAAGCCATTGCTGGAAGGTAGGTGGTGCTTGCAAACAAAAAGAAAAAACTGCAGAGAATAAAGAGTCTCAATATGTTTCTCTGAAATTTTTTTTGGCAGAGGCAGAGGCATATAATTTGATGATCAATACTAGCAGCCTCAAATCACTTAGGCCTGCAGCATTTTGCTCAGATCACATAGTTCCTCTTGGAAACAACATTATCTTGAAAGTATAAATTTAGCTGGGCCAGTATCCATCTAAATGTTTCTGTGAATTTGCCAGGCTGAATATGGTCAGAACAGCTTGGAACAGAGAAAAGTATAGAAGTGTCCACACAGCTTTCTCTCAGTTCTAGTTCTGACAGAAATAGAAACCGAGGTGATATTTTAAAACCCAGCTCTGTCCTTTTAAGAAATTAGCTTTGTCGTTTCTCTCTGCTGTAAAGTCTTGTTTTAGCTAAAATAGAAAAAAAACATTCTCTGTAGGATCACAACATGCATGGCTTTAATAGTACAGTATCATCCTACAAGGGTCCCTAGAGCTGATGAGAGAGTAAGAGAAGAAATCCAAGGATATAAAAGAGTCATCCTCCTTTTTCCGGGTTTATTAAGCACATCAAGTTAAGAAAAGATTAACCTACCTATGATGAAGCCTTGCTAAGTTTAGTAGCATGATTAACAAATGAAGGTTCTACATCAAATGATTCATCTGTCTTTAAACATCAGACCAGTTAACCTCAGGGTACTCTATCCCCTGACCTGGAAGTCTCAGATGGGGAGCAGAATAAACCTCCCACAATTCAGGGGAAACAGTTAGAGATTCACTACTTCACTTGGGCTGCCACAAATCTGTGGGTCTGGATAGTTTCCACCCAAAGGTGCTGATGGAGGTAGCAGAAGTGATACCCAACTCACTTCCCAGCATCTTCCAGTATTCCTGGTCATCTGGAGAGGTCCCAGAGGACTGGAGATGCTGAAAGTGATGTCCACCCAAAAGAAGGGTGGTAAGGAAGATCTGAGGAACTACAGGCTTGTCAGCATGGCCTCAGTGCTGAAGCAGATCATCTTGAGGGAGATCATACGGCAAGTGCAGAACAACCAGGGCATCAGACCTAGCCAGCATGGGCTTATGAAAGGCAGGTCTTGCTTGATCAATATTATCTCCTATGATCAAGTGATCTACCTTATGGATGAGGAAAAGGCTGTTGACATATTCTACCTAGACTTCAGCAAAGCCATCAACATTGTTTTCCACAGTATTCTCCTGGAAAACTGGCAGCCCAGGGCTTTGACAGATAAATCCTTTGCTGTGTATAGATCTGTCTGATTACCAGATCCAGAAAGTGATAGTGAATGGAGTTAAATCCAGCTGGTGACAGGTCATGAGCTGTGTTCCCCAAGGATTGGTATTGGAGCCTGACCTGTTCAATATGTTTACTGCTGACCAAGATGAGGGCATTGAGTCCATCCTCAGTAACTTTGCAGATGACACCAAGTTGGCAGGAAGTGTTAATCTCCTTGGGAAAGAAGGCCCTACAGAGCAATCTGAGCAGGCTGAATCACTGGACTGAGGTCAGTTGGATGAAGTTCAACAAGATCAAGCAACAGATCCTGCACTTTGGCCACAACAACTCCAGGCAGGACTACACACTTGGGCCAGAGTGGCTGGAAGACTGTATTGAAGAAACAGACCTGGGGGTGTTGGTAAGTGCTAGACTGAACATGAATCAGCAGTGTGCCCAAGTGGCCAAGAAGTGGCCCTTCTTGGCCACTTGGGCACACTGCTGATTCATGTTCAGTTCAACCTGGTTTCTACCCAAAATAGCATTGCCAGCAGGAACAGATTAGTCATCATCCCTCTGTAGTTAGCACTGGCGAGGCTGCACCTCAAGTACTATATTCAGTTTTGGGTCCCTCACTACAAGAAAGATGGAGCCCTGAAGCATATTCCGAGAGGAACAATGAAGCTGGTGAGTCTTCTGGAGTACAAGTCTTATGAGGAACAGCCAAGGGAACTGGCTGTTAGTCTGGAGAAGAGGAGGCTCAGGGGTGACCTTATCACTCCCTGCTTGAAGGGAGGTTGTGTTTGGCTGTCTTTTCCAACCTTGGTGATTCTATGATTCTATGATTCTGTGATCAGCTCAACACCTTATTGCAACAAAAAATCATTGACACAGAGGTACCTCAAAATGAAATAGAAAATAAGAGAGTAAAAAATTCTTCCTCCCCAAATTAATTCCTTAGTGAATAAAAGCAAGTCCCATTGAAGTGAAAAAATAACTGCTTCCTCATTAACACAGGAATGTTTTATTTTCTCTTTGAGATAAGTAATACTCTCTTTTAACAAAGTAATACTGTACTCAATCTATCTGGGATAGAGTTAATTTTCATCATAGAAGGTTGGATGATGATATGCTTTTGATCTGTGATCAAAACAGTAATGATACTACACTACACAATATTTTGACTATTGCTGAACTTCCTGTGCTTACAGACCGTCAAGGCCTAAACTGTTTCTCACTCCACCCAACTATAAACACACTCCAGAAGCGAACAGGCTGAGGGCTGGCAAGAGTCAGAACGCAACTCATCAAAAGAATAACATCCACATAATACCAGAAAATCTTAAAGGTGAGTTTTCTAAGATGGCTATTGTTCAGTGACTGGCTACACATCAGCTGGCTGGTGGTAACTGATTGCTTCTGCATTACTTGGTTTCTTTTGCTTTTTTTTTTTTTTTTTTTTTTTTGTTTTTATCCTTTTACCTTTGTTCATCATTAAACTTTTTTTCTCAATTCAAGACATTTCTCATTTTTGCTTTTTTGATTCTCTCCCTTCACTGCAACAGAGTGAGTGGCTTAGCTGTCCATCAGGTTTAAACCACAGCAGACATTTTGCTGACTTTTCAGCCACCACAGTCTCAATTCTACTTTTTTTCTGAACAACTAATTGTAGACAAGGCACCCAGAGCCACAAGCATCCTAGGCATCCTTTTGTCTAACTCTGCTCAGAAGATGTATCTACAACACATGACTAGCAAACACGGAGCAGAATTAGTTATAACAAAAGCATTAAAATGTAACTGCTTTTTATAGGTAGTCTGATGGCTAGGAGCACAGATTCCTATTTTGACATTTCTGCCTTCTGAAATCACATTTTCCTACATTTTTTTCCTCATTTTCCAGTTTCTAATTTATATGCTGATGTTCACAGTATGGTTTGCCCCAGTTTGAAGGTATGGGAAAGCAGGTTAAAAAAAATGCATCGCATTTTCTCCCTTTCGTATAATCTCTGATCTGACAGAAGAGTGTTACAGAATCAACAGTCAGTAACTAGTAACTGCAGAGGCTATACGTTATGACTTAATTTAATTTAGGACAACTGAGTTTCCACTCACTCGCTCAGAGGTGAGTGGAATACAATTCCCCAGGATCTGTCTGTAAGAACCAATTTCTGTGTACCAGCTTTTTTTTTTTTTTTTTACTTGTGGTCTCTTCAATGGATTAAGTTATGTCACCTGACAGCTTAAAGGTAGATAAGCATTAACCTTCCCTCTAGAACCGTGAGAAGTTAATAGGGCACACCAGGACATTATTAATAAACCCCTTACACCTCTACTTCACATAACTCCATATATTTACCACATTTTATCTTAAAATTAATTTGGTTTTTGACATCCATTCCTCTAATGGAAAAACAAATTTACAGAATTTCACTTCTTACATAATTAGAAAGTCTTCTAATTGCCAGTTTTAATTTATTTATAGAAACCTTATAACCATGAATTACTTTGTTACTTTTATATTTACATAGCCCTCTTCCATGCCTATTGCTTACCTCTCTGATATTTTCATAAGCAATAGACATATCAACATTTCTTTTACCAGTGTAACCAAGCCAATTCTTCTAATTTCCACTCAAAAAAATAAAAACATTCCTCCTCAAGTTGTCTTATCAGATGTTTTTAGCATCTGAATCCATCTCAGAAAATTTCTCTTGAATCTAGGTGACTTCAGCTATATGTAATACTCCATAAAGACTCTTACTGTTGTATAATGCTAATTTTATTATTTTGCTTCTACTTAGAATATCTGGCATTTAGCTTATCTTTTACTGCCTTTTGTGTGTTTATCACGCTGAATTTTTCTTGTGACTGTTAGAATAAGGATTTCTATTCATTCACCTACTCCATTTAAAGAATGCATGACTTGCTGAAGAAATCAGTAGCTTCTGACTACATGACCTTAAACTCTGCAGCTGTGAATTTAAACTCTTCTTTTTTGAAACTCATGTGCCATCCAACTTCTCATATCTTCTCCAATTTATGTAGTGACAAAACTGAGAAACTATGTTAGCAGAAGATTTCGGTAGCCCAGTTCCTCAAAATAAGTAAGAAAAAAAATCCAAGACTAATTATTTGAGGAACTCCACAGGTTATCTTTTCCAAATTTATGATTCTTCCTTTCAAACACACACATTTATCTAGGCCTGTGCTAGGTTTTTCAGTTGTTGTATCAAAGTCTATTCTCTTAGATTCAAACATTCATTTTTATAGAATAATAGAATCAGAATCATTAAGGTTGGAAAAGACTCATCAAGTCCAACCATCCACCCATGCCTACTAAACCATGTCCCTCAGTGCCATATCTACCCTACTTTTGAATACCTCTAGGGATGGTGACTCAGCCACCTTCCCAGGGCAGCCAGTTCCAATGCCTCACCACTCTTTCTGAGAAGATATTTTTCTATTATCAAGCCTGAATATCCCCTGAAACAACTTGAGGCCATCCCCTCTCATCCTATCACTGTTACCTAGGAGAATGATGCCCACCTTGCTACAATCTCCTTTCAGTTATGTACAGCTCAGTAAGGTCTCTCTTGAGGCTCCTCCAGACTAAATAATCCCAGTTCCTTCAGTCACTCCTCATAAGACCTGTGCTGCAACACAACTCCCTCAACAGCTTTGATACCCTTCTCTGGATATACTCCAGGGCCTTGATGTCTTTCGTGTAGTGAAGAGCCCAAAACTGAATGGAGCATCAAGGTGCTTCTTCACCAGTGCTGACTACAGAGCGATGGTGACTGCCCTGCTCCTCCTGGCAACACTATTTTTGATACAAACCAGGATGCCATTAGCCTTCTTGGACACCTGGACACACTGCTGGCTCATGTTCAGCCAGCTGTCAAGTAGCACTCCAGGTTCTTTTCCTCCACCACCATCAAATGCATTGTGGGATGCCAGATTGACAGAATCTACTACTTGAAGCTCAACCATCTTCTCACGAGAAAGACATACACTAAACAATTTACTATACAAATTATTTTTTGTGCCATTCAGAGGGACCTAGACAGGCTTGAGCAGCGGGCCCTCATGAGGTTCAACAAATCCAAGTGTAAGGTTTTGCATCTGGGTCAAGGCAAATCCCGTTACAAATACAAACTTGGAGATGAAAGGATCAAGAGCAGCCCTGACAAAAAAGAACTGTGAGTAATGGTATGTAGGAAGCTGGACATTAGCCAGCAATGTACCCTTGCAGCCCAGAAAGCCAAACATATCCTGGGATGCATCAAATGATGCATGACTAGCAGATCAAGGGAGGTGATCCTGCCCCTCTACTCTGTTGGTGAGAAGTCACCTGGAGTGCTGCATCCAGATGTGAGGTACTCACTAAAGAAGAGATATAAACCAGTTGGAGCATGTCAAGAGAAGGGCCACAAAAATGATTCATGGAATGGAACACCTTTCCTGTGAGGGCAGGCAGAGAGATATGTGGTTGTTCAGCCTGAATAAGAGAAGGCTGCAATGTGACCTGATAGCAGCCTTTCATTATCTAAAGGGGAGCTACAGGAATGAAGGAGACAGAAGCTTTATGAGGATCTACGGTGATAGAACAAGAAGGAATTCAAGCTCAGGGAGAGTATATTCAGTTTAGATATAAGGAAAAAATATTTTACAGTGAGGCACTGGAACAGGTTACCTAGTTTTGTGATTGATGCCTCATCCCTGAAGACTTTATCCGTGTGATCTAACTGTGGTGTAGGGGAGTTGGACTAGATAGTCATCAGAGGTCCCGAAGGATTCTATGAGTCTATGATTCTATTTTTCTCCTATAAACTTTTAATTTCAACATTTTTAATATTTATCTTCACATCTCTAATTATCCCTTCCTCTAAAAAACTGTTTGAAATTCTTGCAATCAACAAGAGTTGGAATTGTACTGGAACTGGGTTATATTGGTTTTGTAAACAAGGCTATAAAGAATTAGATCTTTTCCTTTTTCAGATGAAAAGAACATGAGTATCACTGCCCTTTTAAACAAGGTTGCTAAGTTATCTTTGTCAGAAAACAATTGCAAAAATACGTATCTATGAGACAATATTCATGATGAAAATTCTGAAATCCAAGTGTCTAAGTCAAAGGAACACAAATGGGGAAATGGTGGATTTGTAAATAAGAACTCTAAATTGTCACTGTTACAACACTGTTTTTAACTGTGCTTTATAGCACTGAATTTTTAGATCTATTTGAAAGTAAACAGTTAATAGTCTATTTAAGAGTTAAACATCTCTGTGTTTTCCAAAGAGAGGCAGTAAAAGCAGTAATGAAATCCATGGTTTCTCTAATACTTTCACAATTAAGAATATTTTATTTTTCAGTGGGAGCTTCAATAGCATAGCTGTTACCCAAGCTAGTGTATATTCTCAACTTAAATTTTTAATTTGTTATTTAAGAAAAATTAAACCAGTAATTAAACTTTTAATCAAAATTTTCCACATGCAATGCAGCATTGCAACGATGCTGATGTAATTTCATCATTTAGACAAGCCTACACTGGTGATCCTAATAATGGATCAGATACAAAATGCAGGTCCAGTTACAAAGAGTTATTATCTAAAGAATTCACTCAATGCAAATGCAGACCTACTTTAAAAAAAATGTAGTAACACACAAAATATATATTTTTTTTGCATTGATCTGACACTGTCAAGCCAAATTAGCTAACACAGCAGTTTGCTGTAGGTCAAGACAAACAGTTTCCTTTTTCCAATCTTCTCTGCTGAATCAGTGACATTGCCATTGATTTATTGGAAAGGTAAAATTAATGTTCAAGCTTACAAATGACAATGTCCATTCTTTTTTTTCTTTTTCTTGTTTCTTTTTTACTTCTTATCAAAGCAATCATGCCATGGGAGGGATGAAATATGGAGTATCCTTGTTCCTATTTTTATTCTTTCTTTAAAAGAGTAAAAATAAAATAACCTTGTAGGGATTATAGGGGATTGATCCTGGGCAGGTAAAATTTCAATCATTATTAATCAAGCTACATGGGCTCAATTAAAAAAAAAAAAAAAAAAGATGTGTAGAATGAAATGGCAAGAAAAAAATATAAAGAAAAACTGGGGATTTGGGTCTACGGACAGAAGAGCATTAGTGCTATTTAAGAAGGCAAAAAACTATTCTTGTAGCAAAGTAGACGTTAAAAAAACCCTATTTCTTGTAAGCTGGAGATACCTTCTGAAAAAAAAAGGTGTAGGGTAAGGATCTACTGAAAACTCTGAAAAGTAATGTAAACAAAAATGTAACAAGCTTAACTGAAAATACTTTGGGACAAGAGAAATCTTATAGAATTTCTCCGTGACTTCTGTTTTTCATATGAGTAGATAAGCTGTTCTCCTTCTGGACCCCCCAGAAGTGTCCATCTTGCAAGGGTAAAGCAGAGAAGAGGACTCATCTCTGAGCTGGAAAATACCAAACTAAACACAGGCTGTATATAGAATTGAATTGTTGGGCATATAGTGAATAAATGACATGTGAAAAAGATAAGCCCACAACTCTTCAGAACTAGACTGCACTTAAACTTAAAATCTGTATTTTCTTCTTCAAAATTCACACATTAATGCACCAGGAATCTTATTTGTAGAAAATGCTATTTTATGTATCTAGAAGTCATTTAAAGCTGTATTACTTGTAGATTTCCTCTCTGAGTTCTGGGAAATTGAATTACTAATATGCACAAATGAATTTTTACAATATGAAGGAGGATACAAAGAAATCCTTAGATTTTTTTCTGAAACGTCTCAAAAGCGCAGATATTTTTCCTCTTCAGTATTTGTCATATCAAAAATTTTAGAGAACATAATGAAGTACAAAGTTCTTATTAAGAGCTTTTTGAGATATCTAATGAAAATTTGTGGCAGAAAAGAATCCTGATATACCCTCACTATTCCAACCTGGCACAAAAGCTTAAGGATCACATGAAGATCTGGATAACTGCCTCCTTTGTAAATATGAGGAACATATTCTATTTGCTATTTTCAGTGACAGCAATTAGTAGTGCACCAGCACCAATTCATGCACAGCCACTGCACTGCACACATGCAGTCAGAGCCAAATCATTAAATTCACCATGAAGCTATTGCTCAAGAAAATTCTTAGACTCGTTCTTCTTCATGGTATATTTTTTTCTTTTTTTTTCTGCTCATAAGAAAAAAACTAACCTGACAAATCTGAGCTTTGCCCCTTATTGCAGAGTTGTCAAGTTGCTCCATTTTTGGTTAATTGTTTTCCATGATAATATCCACTTTTACACAAAAAGAACGGTCAAAATTATTCTCATCTATCTTCTGATTTAGTCTTTTTAGTTGCACAGATGGTTAGAACTGAGAGAGAGATCTGAATTATGTGGGAATGGATTCTAGTCTTTCTTTTTTTCCCGTTTCAGAACAGAGCTTTTCCTCCTAGATCTAGTAAAACAGCTACACAAACTTAATATATTTCAGATGTTTTAGTCCACAGACTGCTACTGCAGCAATAATTTATTTCAACTGAAAATATTCAAATGATCTCCTATTCTCTCGTACTTTTACTGCCATCTTGTTAGAACAAAATTAGCCCAAACACAGCTCACCAGATTAGGTTCTGATGGATGACATGTACCAAACTCAGATTCAATTCTGACTGAAGATAAAAGACACAACTGCATGCCCGTCACTGCCATCGTTAACCATCTGTCATTACTCTCGAGTATGTTTATCTGTGATACTTACCTCCTTGCAGCTGTTTTATAAACAGAACACAAAATGATAAATATCTTAGCACTTAACCTTTTCTGAGACCTTACTTTCTGATTTAGCACCTAATTCTCACTCCTTACTTCGGTTTCCAAAACAAACCCACATAGATTGTTTTCTCTGCCATAATTTAGCACTTAGAGGACTAAAGTCTGAAGTTTCATTTTGAAGCAGCATATACAACTTCAAAGTATCCAATATTTTTCTTGACATTTTCTTATTAAAATAATAGGTATTAAATATAATTATTATTAAATATAATTATTAAAATAATAGGTATTAAAATAATAGGACATTTTCTTATTAAAATAATAGGTTTCCTGGATATATCGATGTCTGTGTTCGTGTGTCTATATGTTACAGGAGACAAGAGAATACTACCAATTAGAAGTACAACACTGTACCTGTCCATAAAGGGGGAATTATGCAAATTGAGATTAAAAAATTATGCATAATTTATAATTTATGCCATAATAAATAATATAACTTATGCCATAATAAAAACAACATCGTGTTACTAAAATGTGGTGAACAAAAACCTCAAAATCATCAGGCAGTTTTGGGGAAAAAAAAAAAGTGTTAAACCATTCAGCTGCAGAGTCCAGGAGTAGCTTCTTTGTATTATTTATTTTTAAACTTCATCTACGAATCAGTGTCTTCACCTGAAAAACTGGAATTGCTGCTGTGATGTTGAACTACTGAATATATGGCATTTAAAATTTAACAAATGTGTTCTATCTAGTAATAATTTTGCATAAATTGATGTGATGTTTCAAGAAAACACAGATTTCAAACTCAGACCCTTCTCTTGCTGAGGGTCTAGTAACAGCCATGCTTGCTCTCATCTCGTGAATCTTATGTGTAAAAGGAAATGTTAATAAATAAATAAATAATCATTAACTCTACCTGACAAATCCTATCACTGGTTTCTGTGTTTCAGGAGCCTTCTCCCTTTCTTCCTGTTTTATTTTGTTTTGTTTTGTTTTGTTTTTCCAAATAAACATATGATAACTTATAGAGAAGAAGGTTTTAGTCTCTATTCATTATTTGAAATATACTAACTCACAGTGTTAGCATAAGTCATGGGGAAAAGTTTAGGACTACCGCATTTAAAAATAAGTAAAGACTTAGTACACTTGCTGCATGAATTTGACTCTCAAGAGCCCCCAAACCCCTAAATGTGCATAGTTTTCTCAATTCTCAGAGGTATGATTAGTATAATCTTGCCTTTTTCTACCTGTCCAGCCTGTAAGGAACATGAAACACCACCTATTCTCTATATATTCAAATACAAGCTATAGTTTTTCTGTAGTCAGATAGCAACATTGCAATAGTTTTCCAATGTTTGTGCCTTACTAAACCCATCCAATTAATCAACTGCAGCTTTAATCTGCTAACTATAAAAATGTAGATACCATTGTTCACTGGAAACAAAAACAAGCAAACAAACAAACAACAAAAAAGTGTGATTATCATTAAATTCATAAGAACATCCATGAATACTCATTTTCCTGAAGTTAATTAGATAGAACACATATAAATAACTGAATAGTTTGAACCAACATACCAATTTCCACTGGGAGGTGGTTGATTTGATTTTTTGATAACTCCAGAACTCTCAAATCTTGAAACAAAGCAATATAGTCTGGAATTGTTTGAATCAGTGTATTGCTTACATGCCATTCTTTCAGATAGGTATGATCTTTCAGAGACTCTGGGAATTCCTGTAAATTAAATAAAATTGTATAAATAGAAATGAAGATAGAATTTTGTTCAACCATGTTTCTAAATAGGATGGAAAGAGCTTTTATGGCCAAACCTCAACACTTCACCTTACTTGTCTTGATGTAGAGCAGCAGTTTGCCAAATCCTCACAGGACCTGATTTCATTTGAAGCACTGCAGTTGTCCGTGAGCATACAGTCTTTTTTTTTTTTACTGCTGATGCAATCATTTTGCTCTAAAATTGATACCTATCTGAAGCACTCACATGCTTGGTCTTTCTCATATTATCTCCTCTTCCCAGCTTGAGGATTTTTCTAAAACACATTTTTGTGCTTTAATTCACATATCAAGATACAGTCAAATGCATCACAAGAACAGAATAGCAGGTGTATGGGAAATATCTAAGTGGCTTTTGCCACCAAAACAAAAATTTGTGTGCCAAGATGAAACATGGTCAAAGGAACAAAAGTGTTATAGATACAATATGTACATATTGCTTTTGGAAAGTTGTATTTAAAATCAGTGAAAAAAAATCCAGTCATTTCAGCAGTTTGTGGTATTTTACTCTTTTTTTTTTTTCTTTTAAGAAGAATAAAAATATTCAGCATTTATATCAGTCCATAATTGCATTTAGTTCTTATTTTAGTCATACAAAATATTTTTTCCTTAAAATTTCTAGGATTATTTCAAATACACAGAAATTAAGCTTGCTTATGAGTACTTTCCATGCAATATTTTACTGGTCCAGAATCTCCTGTCTATTACAATTACACAAACCAAGGTTTTTAAAGCCCTTAATTCTTAAAAAAAAAAAAAAAGAAGAAGTATTGTGTAACATTTATTTAACTTACTTATTATTCAGTTCAGATGTACATATCTTTGAATTATGTCACCAAATTGATTAAACTTGGATCAGATAAAAATCAATTCATAGAACTGATGGTTAGATCATTTAAACTCAGCTTTGTAAACCAGCACATAATTTACCAGTTTATATCTGGAATAAATAATTTGAATGAGATGCTATTCCTGACTTTATTACATTAGAAGAGAAGTAATAGTTACAGTCTTCAATTATTTTATATCTTACAACATTGTTTGCTGTGTATGAAGAATTCTACAAGGTTTATTTTCTTCTAAGACTCATAGATCCCCCAAGACATTAAGTAGGGTGATACACTTCAAATTTTTCATTTGCTTTATTTTTTAAACAAACTCTGGATTTGGGAGATTGCTCCTTAACTTGTATCTAAATTAAAACTTCTAATTAATCAAAGCTATACTTGACTGTTGATCACAATTTGCTTTTAGTTTAGTTATTTCTATCTTAAATGTCAGTGCTTTTCGAAATTTACACATGCAGACATGTAGTCTAAACATGCAGTTCTGCCTTACTACCTTTCCTTTGATGTTTGATATGGATTATTTCATTTCTTTCTTCATTTACCCACTACATGTAATTTCATTATGATCCATCCTCTATATATATCTGTTTCTGGCAGCTAAAATAAAATGCCTGAAATGCCTTAAGGCTAGTAATGAGAAATCTCTCCATCTTTCTGGTGTGAGTTACTACATCACACCAGTCTGCACATTTTTTTTCTGCAGCAAAATAAAACAAATAAATAAATACCAACAGTGAATTTAGTTAGTATTGTTTTTCCCACCTCCACAGAACTGAAAATGCATTACATAGGAAATAGCATTTATCTGGAGTATCACAGGTGCTACTGTAAGCAAGAACACCAGTTCATTAAGAAAGTAAATGTACAACATTAATACAAGACAGAAAAACATCTCTGTGAAACAGACATGATTTGCAACTCTGCATTTCTACTGTTATGCCATTGTCCAGGTTTGTCTTGGTTTATTCCACTGGTGTACGATTTTTTTTCCCTTCTTATCAAAACAAAATCTCTTCAGTTCCTAACTGTCAGATGCATCATGGAGCGATGGGGAACACTTGCTCTTGTGAAGCAAATAAATGTGTTCTCCCGGAATGAAGGGGGTATCCCGCAGATTTCTTAATACATTTGAAAGACATTAAAAAACAGAAATCACTCTCAAATAAAAATTAAACTGCCCAGCTTCTTCATGACTTCAGAAAAAAATTACAGCCAAAATATTTTAAAGTTGATGATTAATAAAAAAAATGCTTAAAGAAAAAACATATCATTATTACTCATTGTTTAAATAGTGTCAGGATATTCTTGTGCAATTATTAACATAAACTCAGGCATAGCACTCAAGGAATGGAACTAGATCCCATCATTCTACTAGTTGTCCAGACTTATTTTCTGTCTTTAAATTATTTATTTATATAATATTCAAGAAAGGATTTCTTTACGGTCAGAGTGATGAAGCACTGGAACAGGCTGCGTAGAGATATTGTGAAGTATCCTTCTCTAGAGATACTCAAGATCCGCCTGGATACCCACTCACACAATCTTCTGTAGGGGATCTGTTTTAGTAGGGTCTTGAACTAGATGATCTCTAGATGTCTCTTCCAACCCTACAATTCTGTGATATTTACATTTTGCAAATGTAATTTTACAAATCCTTTTGCTATAATGTGCTTTTCTTTAGCATTCTCAATCTTACTACACATTTGACAGCGTTAATGAAGCATAAATTGATGTGATATTTTACTTCATTTACAAATTAGATAGGTTGAGCACTGCAATTTGCTGTTTTATGTCTGCTTTACTCTCTAATTTCACTGTACTCTTTTGTAGTCCTCTGTTGCCATGCTAAAGCTGGCAGCCTACTGATAAATTACTCCTCTAAGACTGACAGTTGGATGATAGCCAGGATTTCATTTTAACAGCAAAACAATATCTACAAGTACTTTCATTTGGAAAAAAAGAAAAACGGTGTTAAAAGAAAATAAAAAGCAAATGTAATAACATTGCTGATTTTACTGCTTCCAAATAAGAGAGAATTTACCTGCTAGACATGAGTCTGAATTAAAACTGTGATTGAATTTTTCAGCTCTGAAAAGTTTACTTTCCTTTTCTATTTCTAGCCCTGTCATCTGACCTATCATTGACCAAAACAAAACTTTGAGTGCAGATCTGTCTCATTTCTTAGCATCTTCGGATCTTTGGACCAAAAACTGGATTAGGCATTTTGTAAAATCAAGAGGGAAATTTTCTCTGGAATTGAGAAAACAGAGACATTTTGTCTGTCCATTCTGTGCATTGATTCTACTCAATCTCTATGGTAAATACATCACTGTCACTAATAGCTGAAAGTAACCAGTGGAAATTATCTGTTCCCAGTGAAAAGAGAGTGCAAGTCAGATGATAACACTGGCAGAAAAAGTATAAATGAAAGAATTAATCTGCTGCCATTTTGTGAGAAGAAATCATATGAGGAAGGCCACAATTGACTAGTAAAGAATTTTCAATCACTCAATCATCTGTTTTTTGCACGTATTTTAGTTGTTTAAATCTATTGGATCCAGATTATCTTTTGAGGAAAAGCAGAACAGCCAAGTGCAGTTCTGCTCTGTATTTGAATGAACATCTAATTTATTTGCCAACACGAAGATAAAAAATTCAAAAAATTGCTTTTCCTGAGCATTTTCTGAAAATGATTTTAAATTTATTTATCCACTAACGAATAAATATTCATTAGTTAGGAGCAGAAAGCAAACACTAAGATGGGAAAATTCCTTGAAAAATTCATGAATATTCATGGCGTTATTTTCTAGTTTTCATTCAGCTATAGTGGCAGTGCTGTTTTTCTGAAGAAATAGTTTAATTCAGTAGATATATGCTTACACACAAAGGATCTCAATTTAGTGTTTCATTAACTCTCCATTGTTTTCTCCTATGCAAATAATTAAAACGTACAGTTCAAGAGTCCAAAATCCCTAAAGAGCTCCTCTCTATGGTGGATTTGCCTGAAAAACTGTTAGAAAAATTAGAAATGTTTCTGAAACATACTTTCGCAATCTTGAGTTACTTGTAGAACAGTATACTTTTCTCATAATGACATGTCTCGAGGCTGTTGTAAGCACAATAGGAAAGAAAAGAGAAAAGCCTGTCTGACTTCATTCATAGTATCGAATTATAGGACAAGCCTGTTTGTTATTTTAAAATCTTTTCTTTGTTACTTTCTTGTATCAGCACTTAAATATAAGTACTAATTAATCACTGCCCCCATCTTGCCAAGGTACACACAGGGATGTAGACACTTGAGACATAAATATTAGATTGGTATACTGAAAGGAAGCTAAGGGTTATTGAACCTTATGGGTGCTGTCACAGAGACTCTTCAAGGTGGAGCTGTGACAAAGGTAAAGCTATTTCATTACTGTAGTTTTCAACCACAATTCCTAGCGAAAATCTACCCATTCTGAAGAGGCAGAGCCAAACTAATAGTCAATTTACTCTAAGATTCAGAGAGACTCACTGAGTCTAAATTACACAGCGGTAAAGGTTTGATATTGGTATTGCTTATACTATTTTTGCTTAGAAAATTTCCAGTGCAGCCATACTCTTATAATAAAACTATATTGACCTGAGACATCAGCTGGCTCAAATTAGCCTAAAAGTGAAGCATAATTATTAAGAATTTGTTCCACAAGGAAATGTGGATCTGCATATATAGAATACATTTCTTTACAATCATATACTGTAAAATCGAGTCCTACTCTATTTATCTAAAAGTCTCTGCCAACTTACTTAACTTAATATTCATTGTATGAATAATTGTCTCAGAGATTATAAAATAATTACTTTATAATTTAAACGAACAGCAGGAATTCACATAATTAAAATGCAGTATCATTTCCATGACATTTAAGGAGTGGGACATAGGTGGAAGGACAGAATTCCCTTTAAAAATTCAAGTTGTGTGTTTTACTCTGAATTCCTCTACTACTAAGCCTCTCCAAAGAAGATCCAAGACGATTTTCTTCAGACCACTCTCCAGATTATTTCAAAATATTTGTACCCATTACTGAGCTTGTACTCAACAGTGGTGAATCACTAAGCCACAGCTACACTGTATAAACCTAAAGCATGAGACAGTGAGTAGCAGCTTTGTTGTAACATTTTCACCATCCATAGGTGAAAGTAATGCCTCCTATTTATTTCCATGGAAACTACAATGGATACAAAGAGCATGATAACACAATTTGATAGAACAAATTCTCAGCTATAAAACACTGTTTTTCAACATTTTTGCCAGCAATGAACATGTGACCTCCATGCCACACTTGGAAAAATCTGCTCCAGCAGAAGTGGCCCACCATTTCACAGCTGCTATTCCAGCACTGTTGCAAGAAAAATATTTCCCCAGTCCAACTTTCATCAGCCTAAACAGATGAAAGTCAGAAGGTACTAAATCCAAACAATACAGTGGATGTGGTAGGACAGTCCTGCCAAGAATTGGCAAGGTGCTCTATGGTCTCCAGAACGGGACCTGGTGTTATCATGCTGCAAAATAAAGGCCATCTTCTTCTCTGGAGCATGAGCCTTCAGTTTAGTCAGTGTAGCAATGTAGTGATCAGCATTATAGTTTGTCCAGGTTTCAGAAAATCAAGAATGATCACACCTTTCCTATTCCAAAACACAGTGCACATCACTTTATCCACTTAAATGTGCATCTTGAACTTTTTATGGAGAATCCACATTCCTGCTGTTTTGACGCTGGCTCACAGTGATAACACCGTGATTCCTCAGCAGTAGTGTTATGACCCCAGAAATTGTCTCCTTCAGCCTCGTACTGGTTCAAGAGGTCCTGACAAACTTGTACACAGTGTTCTTTCTCTTCCTGAGTGAGCATTTGTGGGACCCACCTAGCACAAAATTTCAATATTCCAATGTTGCCACCAGTATTTCCATTGCACTAAAGCCAATATATAGCTCCATATAGTTTCCCGGTCATAGTCCATCAGTTTGCATGGATGACCTGATTGTGACACTTCATTTCATGGCGTACAGGTGCGCAAGGCCATTCTGAACATAGCTTATCTTTTGCATTCCCTTCCGAAATATACAACCCACTGCCTCATTTTGCTACATCCACTGTTTGGTCTCCAATAATTAGCAAGCATCACTGATTGCCAGTGGATGCGATTTTTTTAATCATGAAGGAATTCAGTTCCACACCTTTGCTTCATACACACTTCTATGTCAGACACTACTGTGTCAGATTGCTCTTCTGCTGCCATCTGTCACACAATAACAAATGTAACGAAATACTGGTGAGAAGATTCAACCTCTAATGCAATACCACCATCTGCTTCTGATGTCATTGGCCAACACAACGAAACAGGAAGCACTACATTTGGAGTAGCCCTCATAGAAAAAAAAATGAATACTAATGAATATCCAGTAAAAGCAACTATTCTAGTTTAACAGTGAAATTTGACGTGAAAAATAACTCCATTCGGTTGTTTGTGTGCTCTTTCCATTTGCCACTGAAGTTTTCAGAGAGACTTTACTTGGGGACCTTATAAAGATACAGCAAAGCTACTTCCTTCTTGTAAAATCCCTATTGCTGGCAATTATTGTTCTGTGAGATTTACTTTTACAGCATTCAGAAAGAAAATTGGTACATCCCAGAAGAAAACCAGTTCCCATAATTATGTCTGTAAGTCAGAGCAATAATATACAGTTTGATATGTCTACTATCAGAAGGAGATATCACTGTTTCATTGGTAAAATTAGAAATAGAATAGAAATACTTACTAGTTAAAAAAGAGGAAGAAAGGGGATTCAACAGTTAATTCCTGAATGGACACCTAGCACAGCTTTTCTGTTTAACACTGCCAAATTAGTAGATTACTCAATGGGAAGCCAAACTTATATGCTTGCAAGTCTACATAAGCAAACCCACTTTTGATACGTTCTACTGTTTGAGTGCTTAATTGTCCAAAACTTAGTCAGTGATTAATTTATGTGCAAAATCTGTAACAGAAACTAGAATGTCATTGATATTACCACTCCTGGCTAAATAAAATACAGGCTATTTGTCAAAAATTTTGACATGTTTACAGATATTTTTACATAGAAATTGTCAACCAGTACAGCTTTGGTTGCATAGTCTGCAAAATCGTTTTCCATACCTGTACTTTCTTTTAATAGAGTTATAGAGAAAAAGAAGCTGCGTCTGATTCTGTCTTTAATTTGGGCAAATAATAACAATAATCATAAGTTACATAATCTTATAACAGGACAAATCATACTAGAATGCCATGAAAAACATTAAAATACATGCATTTGTTTTTTGCCTCCTAATGTAAGTCATGTTTGATATGACAGAGTGAAATGTTACCTATTTGGTAAAAGCAAGCAAGTAAGAGAAAGCTTTTAGCAGCTTTCCACTCCTTGATGTGATGTAGATATTTGTAGTTAAGTGTATAATATGAAACTACACAGCTTTAACATGACTGTAAGTATCCAAGATCTTGACACCTAAGACATGACAGTTCTGCAGCAACTAATCTCATCATTTGAATGACTGCAATCACATGAAGAAATGTTCTCTACTAGAGCTAGATGGGAACTAGAATTTTTATTTTTTTGTTTGTTCAGAAGACAACTGGAATCAGAAAGGAACCGAAGACTATACCTCTGTATCCAAGTTTGGGACAAAGTTGTATTTCAGGTCAACCAAAACGATTGCTTCCATAGCATTTACTGGCCTTACTGTTTGACTTTTTAATTTGCAATTTTCATAATGAAAAATTGAGAATAATTATCTCGGAATTATAAACTCAAGAAAAATCAAATTTCTAATTTTACTGTCTCCTTAATAAAGTAGTATGTATTCTAAGTAAATTTCAGTCACATCCTTAGCAACTCTAACATTAGTTTTGATTAGAACACAGCTTGAAAAAAAATGTTACAGCATTAGAGCAAAAAAAAAAAAAAAGATTTCCAACTAGTAGAAGACAAAAACAATTCAAAGGTGAATATTATTTTCACCTCCTTCCATTCACTAGGAAATTACAGAGAAAAATACCTTATTGTAATGTGACTGCTCGCTCCCACAATTTTGAGAGGACTAGACATCATATATCAGCAGAAAAATTAAAATAAGTATATTTGAAAGCTAAACCTCTAGTGCAGTGTGGCATAGGAAACATTTTCTCAGTCCTAACACAGTATCATTATAACATGCACAGGCAATGAAGAAACATTTGGAAGCATTAAAAGTTACAGTGTCAAGCTACTTAAACTCCCTAACAAAGAAGTATGCTTGCCGTTATATTTACCATCCACTGTTCTCCCGAAAGATGAAAAATAAATTTGTTTCTCTCCTTATTTGTTTCATCTGACAGACTAAGCCTCTTCTGTAGCTGAGGAGTTTTTCCACATGTGTCCAAGATTTTCTCATCAATATCTACAAAGCCATTCTTGAGGTATTTTGATTGGGGAATGCCTTTCTTCCGGCATTCCAGTATGAAATTCCATTCCTGCTTTATCCTGAAATAGTGCGAGAAAGTTTATGAGAATCAGATTTGTTTGCACAAATAACTTACAAAAAAAAAAAAAAAAAAAAAAAAAAAAAAATCACGCACCTAAGGTATTTAGAAAAACAAATGCATTCTTGCGGTCATACTTAGATTTTCTAGACTGACATAGATTTCAGATAGTCAGGAATTCATATGGTTAGAATCAGACAGTGACTTCCTGGGAATTACAGAGATGTAAAGACTGAGACCATTGTCACAGAACTCAGCGTGAAATATGCCCTTTATTTCATATGAAATTAAACAGAGATATGATACGAAATACATTCTTAGAGAACAAGTTATGTGCATACAGAAACAATGATCTGATAATATATGCAAAATCTGCAGTTAAAAAAAGAAAGCATTTTAACATATTCCCTTTTTCCTGCCCTTTCCTGTTTGGGTATAATGATCCACTTCCATTTTTTTAACATTTTCTTCCAACATCACCTTAGGAGAGAAAAGGAACTAATTTCAGTTTAAACCTCATTGTAACTTTAGGCTCACCTCCAGGGCAAAATTTTACCCATGTGACTTCGGGAACAAGTTCAATTTCATATAATTATGCAGTGCTAAAAGGTCATGCTTTATTTTAAGAGAGATTTATTTCAGCTTAGTCAATTAAGAAACAGGCTGATTAACAGAAGTAGACCTTTCTTACACCAAAATAAAACTCTTCAGAGCCCCTCGTGGCATAAATCTTTTCTCACATTTGAAATGCTAGATTCTTCTGGTATGTAAGGTTCAATTATGTGATCTCCACCCTCTAGCAGAAATTTTAAGCTAAAGATTTGAAGAAAACTGACAAGTGCAGATGGATACAAAAGATGGGGATAAAGTTCCCTTTAGAGAATGTCATGAATGGCATGTTCTAGAAAGAGAAGCAGATGTAAGCGTGTAAAGTTTAAGCAGAAAGTAACTAAACCTATAAACATATTCCCAGTTAAGCATGGGATTTTCTCTAAAATGTTAAATTGTTGAAACAATATCATATGAGCCACAATATCTGGTTTAAAATTATGTACAGGGAATCAGTTACAAAAATAAATTCAAGAAATATCTTGAAAACATGTTGAAAATATGCAATTTTTTATATTCATAGAAAGGCATAAGAAACATAATAGCAGAGTATATTTTCAGGATTATGACACTGTACATCAAAAGTCATATTTAACGTACAACTTTGATATAAATATAAGCAAATAAGAGTCAGAACTGCTTGCTTAAATAAGGAAGGATATTACTGAAAGGGCATTACTAGGCATTAAAGTGCCTAGTGCAAATTGCTGCGCTTACCGAAAAATTAGGGAGTGCTGGAATGAGCAGAAGGTGAAGAGAATGGCAACAGGTATCTAAAGTGACATGATGCAGTCACTTTATCACACATGGCCTTATCAGAGTAGCTAGTCCAAGAGACCACAAGGGACATAAATTGGTTTCAAGCAAAGAATCCCATACATGGATCATCAGGGTACTACAGAATGCCTAACAACCACTAATATTCTTATGCAAAATCCTTATTAAGAAAAAAATAAGAAAAAAATTTTCTTTTTTTTTTAAATTAAAAAATGCTTAGAGATATCTAAGAAGAATAACTACGTATAATAGCCAAGTTCATTAACAATGTAGCTCACTCAGTAAAGTATAGCCAGACTGCAGAAAGACACACAAACTCAGAGTAACTATATTGAAATGATGGGATAATTTTTTTCTTTTATTTCTGAAACCAGAGAAAAACTGAAAAAGAAAGTAGCATTTGTGTTTAAATAAAGAAATGGGAAGGAAGTAGAACTCCAACAAATTAAATGCAGAACCACAAAGACAAATTAGGTCACAAAGTGATGAACAAAGGTACACGGATAAATTGGAAAATAATTTCAAGTATATCAAAAGCAGAAAGTCTCTCAGTAAGATGGTGGGAGCAATAACATCAATATATGAAAGAAAAAGTTAAAACTTTAAGAATTCTGTGATTCTGTAAAAAGAAGTTATTAAGAGAGCAAGTTGCTAAGAAAGGTACAGAACAGCTAAATTCACTCTTGGCTTCAGTATTCATAGAGAGATCAGTATGCTCTTTACAAGTGAAAATCTGTACAACTTCTAAAGTTTGTCAGCAGAATAGGCTTGTGAATAAAAAATGAATAAAGTTACCTAAAACAAATATCCCAGCTTCTGTTAGTGCCTAATTGTGAACTGCTTTACATAGCACAGCGACCTGTAAGTGAGCAAGGAGGAAAAAGTGGCCAATAAAAAATGAGCCTACTAAAACATTTCCGCTCATGAAGTCTCAGAGAGCAACTGAAGTTGTCAGCATACTCAAGAAAGACTCCAACAGCATCTCAAAATCTTTTCCTAAGATACTTGATGTAGCAATAGAAAATTGGTTAAAGCAGAGACAGTTGCTTAGCCCATTTTGTGATCTTTCAAGAAGCTGCATCATTTACCTCTAATTACAGAAGGACATAATCCAATGTATGCAATTGCACAAGGAAGCCCTACCAAAGAGTATTCCCATTAGCTGCACACTGGAAAGGAAAAACAGGATTTTCCTTATCAGGAGATACGAGAGTTGAAAAACCTCTTTTAGATGCTCTGACATGACAGCCAATTCAATATCAATGTTGATCTTGCCTATTCAGTCATGCATTTGAGAGATCACTAGCAAAGTGACAAAAAAAAAGAAAACAGACAATGCATTATCAAGAGTTCAATACAAAAAGCTAATACATAACATATTCTAATAAGAAAAATAAAGAAGCCCTAAATACCTACTCATTATTTTAATAAAAAATTTCTACTGAACACATCTAATTAGCTATAAAATCTCTCTATTACTGTATAAGGTGGGTGGAAGGTGAAGTGTGAAGAAAAAAATACTGAATTGAATCCTTCAGGAAGAGAAAAAAAAAAAAAAGAGGATTTGAACCATTAAACAGAAGAAACTGAAAAGAACCAAAAACCCGGTGTTTTTCTTTTCTAAAATCTTCTACATAATCCTAGCATTATGAACAACTGCTCTTTCTCACATCCTCCTCCCGTTCTTTTGCAACTTTTCAATCCATCTGTGAAGTTTAACTTTGCAATACTGCGCTCTTCTTTCTACTAAATTCCTTCTTTTTGAACAAAAGAATTAAGCATTTTTGAATCACGGACCTTAGGAAGAGAAGTGTAGAAGGCTTGGATCTAAGATTTTACCCTCCCACAATGAATGCTATAGGAAAGGGTAAAAAGAAGAACTTTGTAAAGAGGGAAGAATACACTGTCCTCTGACACTTTATTAGTAACACATACGGAACACAAAACTCAGGAGAAAATGACACAATGTTAGACAAAAAATAAAATGCACATTAACAAAAAATACTGTTAACCAAATTAGTTAGTGAAATGTTGACTTCAGATAGAAGATAGACATTAAAAATAAAATACAGTGAGGAATTCAGCATGGCTATCACTCACTAATGTGGAAATCCTATGGCAAAAGGATCTGTTCTATTTTGGTATCACAGAATCGGAGGGGTTGGAAAGCTTTTTTGAGACCATCCAGTCCAACCTCTCTGCTAAAGCAGGTTCCCTGCAGAAGATAGCACAGAAAAGCATTCAGGTAGGTCTTCAACGTCTCCAGAGGAGATTCTACACCCTCTCTGGACAGTCTGTTCCAGTGTTTTGTTACCCTCAAAGTAAAGAAGTTCTTCCTAATGTTCGTATGGAACTTCCTGTGTTCTGGTATTTGACCATTGTCTCTTGTTTTGTCACTGCACATCACAGAAATTTGACTCCCACACTTCAGATATTTATAAACATTGATGAGATCCATCTCAGTTTTCTCTTTGCCAGCCTTGAAGGCTATTACATGAATCTTGAGATTTTCAGAACATATATATGTATATATATGCGCACATATACATGTATATGTGTGTGTGTGTACGCATGTACCAACACATAAAAAATCAGCTTTTAGATGTGCTAATATTCTTCTAGAGCAACTATATTTCACATCTTGGCACTTTAAAGGGTACAGATATTCCACATGTCCATGTACGACAAAAAAGTCGAGATAGCTGCAAAATTACAGCTCTCCTGAAGTTTATGGCTTCTTATTACTATAAAAAGTAGTAATAAGCTATTTTTATCTTCCTCCAGATCTTAATTTAGCCACTGTAGTCAGATTAAAAAAAAAAATAATAAAAAGTCTGTTTTTTGTGAATGTTAGTCAAGTAAAGCCCAGTGGGTTTTAGGTGGGAGTATGCATATAGGAATATTTTTTCTGGGTTTAGGACCCAGACGAGATTTAGCTCATCTGGCTACTCCAGTATGTCAACATCAATCATTAAGTTGTCTGATTAACTGTAAAAAGGCATATTACGTGTCACTTACATTTGTCAAAAAAGACATATGTTTCATATCTTTGTAACACATTACTATGAGTTTCAATGTTTTCCTAGTAACTGGAGAATAATTAGGTTTGTTTGAATGGTTCTCCCTTCTACAATTACTCACTGCTCAGTGGCAGTATAGGAAGTCCTGAGGAAAAAACTAAGTGAATGTTAAGTTCACTTCTTCACTTCATCTTAAGTGAATTTCTTCACATCTTAAGGGAAGAAATGAAGTTTCATTTAAATGGCACTCTTTCCTCTACACCAGGATAGAGGGAGTAGACATAACACTACATGGCACCAGTTAAGTACTACTCAGTGATATTTAAAGATAGAACCACTAGCCATGTAGGATCATTAAATAATCCCATGGAATTTTTACAACAGCAGCTCAGCCCAGACTAATATTACTGACAGATGAGTAATATTTCCCTCAGTTTCAAATGGACTAATTTCATTTCAATTCTTCTGCCAGACTCTTCCATAGTTTGCTAGGGATTGTGGCTGAGCAGCAACTTTTATCTTTCAACTCACTTGCAAGCATTATATTAAATGTAAGTTCTGTATGCATAAATGCGTAAGAAAAATAGCAAATAGTATCATGAAATCATAGAATCATTAAGGTTGGGAAAGACCACCAAGATCATCTAGTCCAACCACCAACTGAACACCACTGTACCACTAATCATGTTCTTCAACGCAACATCTCCACAATTCATGAGCACTTCCAGGGAGGGTGACTCCACCACCTCCCCGCACAGCATTTTCCAATGCCTCACTGCCTTTCTGAGAGCAAATGTTTCCTAATATCCAACCTGAACCTTCTCTGCCACAGCTTAAGGCCATTACCTCTCATCCTATCACTATTTCCTGGAAGATGAGGCCAACACCCGCCCCTCCACAATCTCCTTTCAGGTTGTTGTAGGGAGTGCTAAGGTTTCCCCTGAGCTGCTTTTCTAAATTACAAAATTCCAGTCTCCTTAGCTGCTTCTAGTAAGACTCATGTTCCAGACTCTTCACCGGCATTATTACCCTTCTCTGGACAAACTCCAGGGCCTAAACAACTTTCTTGCCATGAGCGGCCCAAAACTGAGCACAGCACTTGAGGTTCAGACTCACTAGCGCCAAGTACAGAGGGAAAATCACCCCTCGAGTTATGCTGACTACACTGTTTCTGTATGTATCTACATTCATATATATATATATATGTATCTATATTTCACAATGGCACTATTTCAGAGTGCCATTGGCTTTCTTGACCACCTGGGCACACTGCTGGCTCATGTTCAGCTGGCAGTCAACTAACATTCCCAGATTCTTTTCCACCTTGCAACTTCCCAGCCACTCTGCCCCACTCTTTCCAGCCACTCTGCCCCAAATGTAGCGATGCATGGCGTTCATGCAGAAGAACTGCTCCCAACTGGTTACTTCTAATTCACGCTTGGGACTAAGCACTCCCAGCTTGATTTTTAGTCTTCCTTAGCAAAATTTCTGAATTGAGTATTCAGAAAGGATATAAATAAATAAAACTTTAGCTCAGGTACAAATGTAACACTGAAGTTGGAATTGAGAGAGACAGAGAGAAAAAAAAAATCCAGTGGAAAGGGAATAAGTGAAAGTTTTCTTTTGGCATTACATTCAAGGAGTGCATAGCTCAGAAAAGTTAAACAAGCTTGTCTGAATTAAGAGAAGAACTTAAGAGGAAATTTTGGAGAGAAGATGCACTGGAGGAAGAGGCTGAACAAACCACATCTTTGCAACATGTTCAGGTACTGCACAGAGGAATCTGTGTCATTTCATAGTGAAAATTTAGATAGCTAACGTGGGCAAAGAACTCTGGCATTTCCATACTCAAATGTTTAATTCCTTGGCCTTCGATTTTTAACTTACCTGATTTTCTTACAGAAGACAAACACTCTGCAGTCCTTCCAAAATACCTAATAAAGAGTAAATTTTCACTCTCTTCCCCTTTCCAAAAATGAAGAATAAAGTGACAAGTAGAGAAGAATAATTAATGAGGAAAATTATTGCATCACATCAAGTTACTCCAGTAGCATTCAGGATTTCAGGAAGCAATATGAGATTGTTCACCATCATTAGAATCTAAGCAATGAAATAGAAAACAGCGCTTTAATACACACTTCTTTCCCTAATATGGACTTTCATAAGCACATAGATAATCACAGAACTGGCTTTTTTTGGTAATAGCTTGTGTTTTATATTCTACAAAGTGGGCATGTCTAACGGGAGGCCAGAAATGAAATTAAATTACTCTTCCACAACAAAGTACTCCTTGCCTCCTTTTTCTGTACTCATTGATTTATATGCACATCTTAGAAATAGGTCCTTAAAAATTGTATCTCTATAGCCCCATAAAACTAAAGGAGAGATAAAGGACTGGACTAATTCCATCCAAAGTAATATGATACTAACAACAGTGATCTAATGCCAGGTGCCAGAAAAGCACCTCTCCTATGAGGAGAAGGTGAGATATTTGGGGCTATTCAGCCTAGAAAAGAGAATGGAGCCGCTATAGTGGCTTTCCAGTATTTAAGGGAAAGTACTTGCAGGAAAGATTGAAGGAGCTTGTTCAGAGAGTAGCGATAAAACAAGCAGTAATGGTTTTGAACTGAAATAGGGTAGACTTCGATTAGATTTTAGAAAAAATTCTTTACCATGAGGATGTTCAAGATCAAGCTGAATGGAGATTTGGGCAAACTGATGCAGGGTAGCATTCCTGCCCATTGCAGCTATATGGCCTTTAAGGTCCCTTTCAACCCAAACAGTTCTAGGATTCTATGGTTCTACTTCAGAGGGCTAGGTACAAGTCTCTTGCAATATTCTCACTTGCAATATTCATATACTGTTCTCGAATCAGGTTTCACTAGCCAGATGCTTTAACATGTGTTCTAGAAGCTGTAAATTCCCCAGACCTTTACATGGTCTCACCATTAATGCAAACACAGTTCAAGCTTTGACCTTATTTGTGAAGTTGGTTTATTTGAAAATCTTTAGGCAAGAACAAGAAATATCTTACATGTGACTGTTTACTGACCCTGCATGAACAAAATTGCCTTGCCTCAAGACAAGAAGAAATTCTCTGGAGGTTAATTGAAAGTTTTTCCTCAAATAACGCATACTACATTTCACTATATTCAAGTCATTTTTCATAGCTGCATGTCCGATGAGGAGCTGCACAATCTCAATGGCACTGGTAAATTTCAAACTCTTTCAGAGAAAACAGGAGTTTGTTAATTGTTTTTTTTTGCTCAAAAGTAGCCTCAGCAGACTAGATTCCAAAGTCATCTGTTATACAAGTAATCTTCAGAGAAACTCTATTAATTTCAGTCTCATTTGGTAATTCACTCCGGCTGTTGGCAAAAGAAAATATCCAGAACATTAAACGCTGGAATGCAGTCCTCAGTTCACAAAAATGCCTTCTTTTGATATTTTTGTGTAATTAGCATTCTGAGTTATCATCTTTTCAAAATACTATTTGATTGTGAATTGACAATATGTTCTAGCAGTGATTTCAACAGTCCTATTTGACAGTAGATTTCAATATCCGAGTCGGATATGAGAATTTGGCACAAATGCATTTTACTAGATTAATAACAAAAATTTCAGAGAGTGAGGCATTATTTCTGTTACAAGTTTAACCATCATTACAATTATCTATACTTTCAAATTAACAACAATCTTCCTCCTATCCTTCACCCAATCTTTGAAAGCATTGAAAAGCGTCTGAGAAATAACCTGTAACCCAACCTTTGGAAACTGCATACTTCATAAAATAGATATTCCTTTGTTTGAATTTTGCATTTTATTATCATTATTTTTGTGACTATGATCATCACTGTATCCATTTATCCATTCTGCAGATTTATCCATTCTGCAAAGCCCACATTTTAAGAATGAACAAGAACTTTGCCATCATTTCGGCAGGTGAAACACTATTCTTTCGCAGCCAGGACCAAAGCCTGATTATTTATTGATATAATGAAGATATGCAACAAGACAGTACTGTGTGCAAATTGCAAAGTAGTGGAAGAACACACAGGTCTCTTCTGAATGCTTCAAATGTGCTTTGAACTCTGCATCATGTCCTAAATTCACCACAGAAAGCTGATGCAGCAAAATAACAGAACGAATTTTAATATAATTGGTGCAAAAGAGCAGAAAAGTCCACAGAGCTTTACCCCTTTAGCTGAAAGGGAACTGGCAGGTGAAAACAGAAAGGAGAAAACATCTTTTTAATGGAAAACTCAGCTTGGAATAAGAAATTAGTCTTAACCAGCCCTATTAAAAAAAATGGTAAGACCTGTAATTAGATACCTCAGAGCATAGAAGGTTATCCTCTTTCCCTTTTCCATACATAAGCTCCCCTTTCTGGATTTCCTCTGTATTAGTGAATCTGGAATGTCTCTTCTGCATCACAGAAAACCAAAATCCAAAGAAAACATGGCCAAGGATGTTAACACTGGAACTGATGTCTCCTCAGTCCCACAGATTAATGCATAAGCAGTTAGAGTTACACTATCTAACCATAATATTCCTTTCATTAAGAAGGCTGTGGCACCCAGAGAATGACATAGTCAGAGGTAATAGAGAGAGTCTTCTGCTTTACCTGCCACATAACTGTACCAAAAAAAAAAAAAAAAAAAAAAAGGCTACTTAAGGTTGGAATAGAATTGATTTTTTCCTGGAATTCAAGCTCAAGAAGAAGGACTTCTTCAAGTGACAAAAGGAAAACTAGGGAAAATACAGGAAAATACGGGCTCTGCTGAATGAGATGACAGACCTATTTACATAAGGCGATGAAAAGACTAAGATATTGAATGTTTTTTTTTTTCCTCAGACTTCGTCAGGATGACAAGACTCCTGGAAAGTCTCAGATACCAGGCTGAAAGGCTGGATTAGGGAAGATGTACCTTTGGCGGAATAGGATAAGATCAGGGAATACTTCAGCAAACTAGGCGTACATAAATCGATGGGCCCTGATGCAGTGTATCCACAAGTCCCAAACAAGTTGGCAGACGTTGTGAAGTCACTCAGCAATTTGGGGTCAATCATGGCAAGTGGGAGAAGTGCACAAAGACTGGATGAAAAAAAATGTCACAGAGGTCAAGAAGGAGGCCTGGGGAACTGCAGACCAGTCAGCCTGACTTTGATCTTTGGGTAGGTGATGGAACAGCTAATACTAGAAACCATCCAGTTGGAGGCCAGTCACAGTGGTGTTCTCCAGGCCTCAGTATTGACTCCAGTTCTCTTTTGTATATTTAGCAATGATGTGAATAAGGGTATTAAGCGACAACCTCAGTAAGTCTGCAGACGACAAGAAGTTAAGAAAAGAGTTGATCTGCTTGAGGCTAAGAAGGCTCTACGGAGGGATCTTAATGGGCTGGACCAATGGGCCAAAGCCAGTTGAATGAGGTTCAAGGCTAAAAGCCAGATACTGAACTAGGGTCACAACTAAGCCTATGCAATGCTACAGACTGGAGGAAGAGTGGCTTTAAAAATGCCTGGAGGAAAAGGACCTGGATTTGCAGCATGATAGGCAGCAGAAATAGCAATGTGCTCAGATGTCCAAGAAAGCCAACACCATCCTAGCTTGTATCAGAAATAGCGTGGCTAGCAGGACTAAGGAGATGATTGCATCCGTGTATTCAACTCTGGTAAGGCCACATCTTGAATACCATGCTCAGTTTTGAGCATCTCACTAGAAGCAAAATTTCAAGACAGTGGAGCATGTTCCAACAGCGTGGCAACAAAGACAGTGCCAGGTCTAAAGGGCAAGTCTCATGAGCAGCACCTGAGGGAACTGGAGTTATTTAGCCTAGAGAAAGTGAGACTTAGGGGAGACATGATTGCTCTCCTTAACTACCTCAAAGGTGATTGTAGTGAGGCGGTGATCAGTCTCTTTTCCCAAGGAAAATCAGTAGGACAAGAGCAAATGGCCATAAGTTGCACAAAGGAAGGTGTAGGTTGGGTATTAGGAAAAAAATATTCACTGGATGGGTTGTAAAGCATTGGAGCACGCTCTCCAAGGAAGTGGTTGAGTCATCATCCCTGGATAATATTTAAAAGACTTGTAGATGTAGTGCTTATGGACGTGGTTTAGTGATTGACTAAACTTGTCAGTGCTATTGAAATGTTAATGAAATGTATTTGATGATGTGAGAAATCCTTTTCAGTGTAAGTGATCTTACAGTTTTGTAATCACAATGAAATGCACATGAAGGAGAAGAAAATCATCAGGAGTTTGGATTCACCAAGGGAAGGTCATATCAGACCAACCTACTAAGTTTCTATAACGAGGTGACCAGCCTGATAGATGAGGGGAGAACAACTGTTGTTTTCCTGGACTTCAGTAAGGCCTATGACACTGTCCCACATAAGATCCTAATAGATAAGCTGTTGAAATATGAGCTGGATGAGTAGCAGTGAAGTGGATCCAAAACTGTTCAGTTCCATCTGTGCCTTGGCATTTCTGATCCCCTCTCTATATGTCCAAATAGCACCCCTGTACTCTTCCCAGGCCATACCGATAGTGCTTTTATTCTATCTGTTTTATTCAGAAGCAATTGCATGCCTGCACTTATTTCACTTATTTTGTTTCTCTTTCAACTCAATAAAAGATTTAATGTAGTACATAGTGCTTTTATGAACATGTTTTCATGAATTCCATAATAAAAGCTACAATTCCATATAGCATGCAAGGAATAGAATGTGTAAAATGTATTTTTTTTTCTCTTCAAATTAAATATTCACAGTAAACAATTGAAATACACCATCAATAAACTAGAGTCTGCCTTGGAAAGACCAGAAGCAAATGAAATACAACCATAGTTCATCTTAAACTTCTCTTAAAATCTTTAAGGAAAGGTGGCATGAAATCAAGAAAACAAACCAAAAGGAAGAAAAATTGAATAATCTGATAATGCTTAGAATATAGCAATACTACTGGATAACATTGCATTCTGGTTCAAGTATTGACAGGCCAACCAGAGGTGAAGCACTGCGGGATCTGGTGCTCACCAGTGCAGAGGAGATCATTAAAGGCATTAAGATTGGAGGCAGCTTAGGCTGCAGTGACCATGTGCTGGTTGAGTTTGTGATCTTGAGGAATGTGGGCCAGGGAAAGAGTCTGGTCTTGCAGTATTCTTGGTCCTGGTATATTTAAAATAAGAGCTAGTATTAATTCTTGCATGACGTTTTCTCAAATTCTTGTATGACCCTTTCCATCCTTCCCTAAAACCTTAAACCAAATATAGAATCACAGAACTGCAGGGGTTGGAAGGGACCTCTGGAGGTCATCAAGTCCAACCTCCCTGCTAAAGCAGGTTCCCTACCGTAGGTTACACAGGAAAGTGCCCAGGTGGCTTTTGAATACCTCCAGGGAAGGAGTTTCCACAACCTCTCTGGGCAGCCTGTTTCAGTTCTCCAACACCCTCACAGCAAAGAAGGCAATGAATGAAAAATAGAGCCAGGACACTGAACTTCAGGAGAGCAAACTTTAGGGTTTTCCCCTTCTCTGTTAAGGTACTGTTGGACGAAATCCCCTGGGAAGCTGTCCTTAGAGACAAAGGAGTGGAGGAAAGCTGGCTACTCTTTAAGGATGTCTTTCTGACAGCTCAAGAGCTCTCTGTCCCTCAGAATAAGAAAGCGGGCAGGGGAGGCAGGAAGCCAGCATGGCTTGGCAAGGACATGCTGGTCAAACTGAGGGAAAAGTACAGGCTGTACCAGCTGTGGAAACAAGGACACGTCAGCTGAGGAGAATACAGGGGCACTGTCTGGACTTGCAGAGAGGGGATTAGGAAAGCCAAGGCGCAGATGGAACCAAGCTTGGTGAGGAATGTTAAAAGCAAGAAGAAGGGATTCTACAGGTAAGTTGGCCAGAAGAGATAGGCCAAAGAGAGCATACCTCCTTTGGTAATTGAGAAAGGAGAACTGGCTACAACAGATATGGGGAAGGCTGAGGTACTAAATGAGTTTTTTGCCTTGTTCTTCAGTGGCAACCAGGATTCCTGTACATCTCATGTCCCTGAAGCTCACATCCCTGGGCCCACCCTAGGCGGGAACTGAGGGATTAACCCCCCCGGCTCGGCCGGGCCGCGCCCCCCCGTCCCCCCCCCCCAAGCCCGCATGGGCAGAGCAATTCTGAGACCACCTCATGAGACTGAATGTATACACGTCATGCCATACCTATCTGGTAGCCTTCTATGCTGGAGTGATGACACTGGTGGGCAAAGGGAAGGCGACTGATGTCATCTGCCTAGATCTGTGAAAGGCCTTTGACATGGGCCCGCACCACATTCTTATCTCTAAACTGAAGAGATATAGATTAGAGGGATAGACTATTTGGTGGATAAGGAATTGGCTGGAAGAATGTAGACAGAGGGTCATGGTGAATGGCACTACGAATGTCCAGGTGAAGGCTGGTGATGTGCAGTGTCCCCCAGGGTCTGTCTTGGGACCAGTGTTCATCAACATCTTCCTCAATAACATCGATGACTGGCTCAAGTACACCTTCAGCAAATTTGTCAGTGCCACCAAGCTGAGTGGTGTGGTTACACATTAGCAGAAAAGGATGTCATCCAGAAGGACCTAGACAAAATCAAAAGGTCAACCTTGTGAGGTTCGACAGCAAAGTGCAAGGTTTTGCACTTGGGTCGGAGTAATCTGGGATATGTATACAGAGTGGTAGAAGAACTCCTTAACAGTAGCTCTGCAGAGAAGGACCTGGGAGTCCTGCTGAATGAAAAACTGAACATGAGCCAGCAGTGTGCTGTTGCAGCTCAGAAGGCCAGTGGTATCCTGGGCTCCATCACAAGAGGGATGGCCAGCAGGGACAGGGAGGTTGTTGTCCCTCTCTACTCTGCCCTTGAGAGGCCCCATCTGGAGTACTGCGTCCAGCTCTGGAGCCCCCAGAACAGAAAAGATGAGCCAATGGAGAGGGTCCAGAGGGGGGCCACAAAGATGATCCTAGGGCTGGAGCACTTTCCTTGTGAGGACAGGCTTCTTCAGCCTGCAGAAAAGAAGGCTGTGAGGAGACCTCATTGCAGACTTCCAGTATTTAAAAGGGGATTATAAAAAGGAGGGGAATCAACTTATTACGTGGGTAGATAGTGATAGGACAAGGGAGAATGGTTTTAAGCTCAAGGAAGGAAGGTTTAGATTGGATGTCAGGGGAAGTTCTTTGCAGAGGGAGTGGTGAGGTGCTGGAACAGGCTGCCCAGTGATGTTTTGGATGCTCCATCCCTGGAGGTGTTCAAGACCCGGTTGGATGGGGCCCTGGGCAACCTGGTCTAGTACCAGATCTGGAGGTTGTTTGCCCTATCTGTGACAGGTGCTTGGAACTGGGTGATCCTTGGGGTCCCTTCCAACCCAAGCCACTCTATGGTTCTGTGAGTCTCATGGATAGTCTGTGATTATCATTTGGAGAACATCTGACCTATGACTCTTTGAATAGAGAAATCACTACAGTTTAATGGAGTATTGTCTATTGCTGAGACCTGTGTCATTCAACGTTTAAACACCACAAGGCCTCTTACTTTCCTTAGTCAAAATCAACACCTGCAAAGTTGTGACTGGTGGATCATAGAGCACTAAGATATTTATTCGTATAATTGCTAACTAAGAATAACTTTCTCTTACCATGTTCCAAACAAAAATGTGGGAATAAGTATTCCTATGTAGTTTTCAAGCAAAAATGTGTAGTGTGCTTTTGGTTATACAAGGTCATATCTTGTCTGCTCCATTGTATCTCTCTATATTGCCTCCATTACCAATTGCTTTGTCAGCTTGTGCAGATGAGGTCTATAATATGCATACCTACCTTAGGAAACCCAGATAGCTATTTGTCAAAAATATGCACATAGGTGAACAGATGTAGCATTCAACAGTTATATGTTTGGTAACTCAGATGCGGTAGTGATGAGAAATTCACTTTTTATCACCAACATTTGTTAAAAATATGTTGACCAAATGGTAAGGACTTGTGATACAGATTCTCCAGGCATTCCACCAAGGCAAAAAGAAGATCAGGATGAATCCTGATAATCTTCTTCAGGCTTGAAGACAAACTTGAATGATTACATCTGCAGTTCTTGTTTCCCCCAGATTTTCTTCTGCTTGTACCGACACAGTGAGTTTTCAGTAAAGACGCTGGAAACACACCAATGCAAAACTAGTATCTGAAGTTTGAGCCAAGCCCAGCTGCTGCAGTTGATGCTTATTATTACAGGCAGTGATGAATAATAAACAGAAATCATTTGAAAATGTCAGTTTGTAGGTACAAACAAGTTAATTTTTTTACTAAGATTTTATAATTAGGTATGAACTGTCTTATTTCATTAAACAAATACGGATCTGAATATTTCAGTCATTTAAGCTGAATTGCCAGAGTCCTGAATCATGTCATAGCAGTCATGATCTCTATCCCTGCCTGTTCCCTTGAGGCCTCCCTCACATGCTCAAAGACCAGCACGCCATTTCAGCATCCTTTATGCCCTCCACTCAGGACTCACTTCTGGCATCAGGACCACCACCTCCTGCCTGACACAGTGAGGCCACACTGGTCCCCAGCTTCCCACAGCTTTGCCCAGCCCAACCAAGGGCCCTGCAGAGCCAAGCCCACTCTCAGGCCCATGTCCAGACCCAGTCTCAGTTCCATTCTCATCCTGGTGCCCGGTGCTAGTGCAACCCTCTGCTGTCCTGCTTCTGGTTGATGAGATAGGACTAAACAATACTGATTTTAATTTTAAAGAACATCAAGATAGTCAACTTACTTCTCTAATGAACTTTTTTCTAATCTCTCTTTCTCTTTCCTCTGACGTTCTTTGTTCTTCTTGACTCGAGCCTCCCAGAGTCCTCTTATGAGCGAAAAGTCAAATATTATCACCTGATGCCCCATACTGCTGACATTAAACTTCTCCTGCAAGAACAAGACATCGTGAACATTTAATGCAAGCACTAAGAAAAAAATAAGGAAAACAACCATCATGTTTCAGCAAACCTACCTGGGCAAAGAAGAATCCAAAATAATAGTAATACAGTGTGCTCTCTACCTTATATATTTTTTCTAGAGTTTTGTGCCCATTGTGATCAATGCAGCATAGAAGGGATTTCCACACAAAATCAACTATAGACGAGGGCTGAACGTTGAATTTATTGAGCCCTTGCACTTTTCCCGTTCTAAAATAAAGACACAGTTGCAAAGAACTACTAATCTGATGAAAATAATTTGAATGACTTTGTGTTTTCTTACAATCTAGGCAACGAGCATTAAAAGAAGTAATAAATTATTTATTAATCATAAATCATACACTTCAGCTTGAGTTCCCACTGTATTGTTTTTTATGCAGCCACGTTGATTCTGTCTCATAGTAATTGTGTCCATAAATATATCCTTATCTGTGAAATGTGTTAAAACACCTGCCCTATAACATACAGTGAAAGATTAACAATTGTTGAAATAAGTTAGTGTTTGTGAACACGATACCAATTTATAAGTACATGTAGAGTTTCCTTCCAGCAGTTCAAAGTATAAAAGTATTAGGTTCTGAGAACATCTTTTTACGTGCGGTTAAGAACTGAACTGAACTAGAGGCTAGTTCATCAATCTTTCTCTGTTGAATTAAGAAGACAGAAAAACTGCTTGCAAGGAGCCTTCCTTTTCCTGAAGTCAGTGATAAAGTACTCATTCCCTTTAATAAGCATCATGCTTGAGCTTGGCCAGATAAGAACTTTAAAGTCTTTCAGCTCTAGGAAAGAAATCTACAGTATCTTTAATAAGAGAAAACCTTGTAGTTACACCTTATGAAACATTGTGTGACTAGCAATATGATGTTCCTTCCTAATTTGTAGCAATGGTTCAGTGGCAAAAAGAGAAAAAAACATCCTTGAAATCACTAACAGAAGTGCATATATAAATTTTCATAAGTAAAGCAGTACTCCTTTAGTCTCTTGTTGGAATCACTGGTGAGAGTGCAAGCCTCAGAAAACTTTTTTTTTTTTTCATTAAATGCAGCTACATCACCTACCAGTGACTTCTGTCAAGTTTAGTCCTTCAAAAAGTGATCCACTAAACCACTGTGAACGTGTATTATTAAATAGAAATTTGAAAGATTTTAAAAATAATTGCTTCCACCAAGATAAAAGTTCTTTGTTTAAGGTTAGGTTTTTTTAGATGCTACTATTATTATACCACTCATCAGCTTAAAAAAAAATAATGGAAAGAATGAAACTGCACTGAATATAGAAATATCTACTGATAATTGGGAAAGTAATGTGCCCTTTCCCTTACAGGATATTTTTAAGGTTTCTGTCTTTCTGTTATAATACTGAGGAAGAAGCGGAAAATATTCTCCCCTCTAGACTGTTCCACTTGTAGTTTCATAACTGCCTCTTTCTTCTTCATCTCTCTTTAATACACAACATATAAAGAAATAATATTTTCTGAGCCAGAAAACACCCTCATGTCCTCTAGAAGACACATAGTGTGTACTAAAATGAATTATGCAGTTATACACTAAGAAGAAAGGTTCCTAGCTGTCCACCTTATTTGTCATAATTGTAAAACTACTCCAAATGCTGGCACAGAGATACTGGTAAGAGATTGATATTTTTATAAGACAAAGTCTTCTTTACCTTAGTAAAGATCTTAGATCTACTATCTTTGCTGTTCATAGAGGTTGTTTATATTTACAAGCACTAATAATTACGCAAAAAATAATTTTATAGCTTATCTGTTAGTGGTTGCTGACAATAGACAAGTTAAAAACCTGCTAATAATAGTGTAAAGAGAATGATGACCTTATTCTCAGTTGAATGGTTTATCAATAATCACATATATCTTTTAAAATTGCTTTCATCTGTTATCACCTAAAATAAAACACTCACCTCAGTTGTCTAAACCAAGAAACAGCAGCAAGGACTTCCTCCTCACAGTCACTGCAGTCACTCTGCAGGCTCTAATTCATTTTAATTCATAGCTAGTGTTCTGGGAGGGCTATTGCGGGAGCTGAATTGCTGAGAGGTGTTGAAGTGGCAGTTGAGCACTCAAACTCTGTTAAACATAGATGGCCTTAATCAACACAAAGTCTAAGTGAATTCTGTAAGGATTTTATTTTTTTGACTTGTTTCCCATCTTCCTGTCTGCCAGGTTAAGTCATCTGTTCTTTATGAAGACATTGATCTAGTAGAGACTCAAGGTGAAAAAGTTCATTTGATTTTCATCCACAAATTGGATTACATTGCATGCATTGGGATTTCTCTGCAATTGTAAAACCAGGTACAAGTGGAATACAGCTAGGAGGTAAGAGGTGCCCATCAAAACTCCTGAGGACTATTCTGTTCAAACTGAACACAGCCACAAATACGATGTGAAGACAGCATCTACCAAGGCATAATTAGGTGGTCGAAAGTTTAATGCTGTCTTACCTGGGTAACAACTACATCTGTAATCTGCTGGAGATTATCAGTTCACCTTTCTTATCTAACATTCTACAAATGCTCTTTCAGTCTTATTAGAATTATTAGTGGAAACACATCATGAAAGAAAGGCTCTTCAGCAATGTAATCTGCGAGAGATACAAAAGTAATGTATCCTATTTTATTATGCTGGCCTATGACATTATTGATGCTTGCTGATCATTCATAGAGACCAAACAGTGGATGTGTGTTTGCCAAATCAGGCAGTGTGTGGTGTGTTTCAGCAGTGGTGACAGCAACATGAAAGATGAGCCATGTTCCAAACAGCCGTGCACAACTGTCACACCATGAAATGAAGTGTCTCAATCTGCTCGTCCATGCAAATCAATGGATTACAACCAGGAAACTGTGTACGGAGCTGACTCTTGGCTTCAGAGGAAATGATGGTAGCAGTACTGAAATACTGCAAATTTTGTGCCAGGTGGGTGCCACAAATGCCCACACAGGAAGAGAAAGAACACCATATGGAAGTTTGTCAGAATCTATCAAACCAATATGAGAATAAGACAGTGCTGACTAAGCTGAAGGCTCACACTTTCTGAGTTAAGACAGAGAAGAGTACCAGGTTTCTCTTGCTGCATGGTAACACAAGGGCCATATCAGTATGAAGACTGTGGCGCACATTGCCAGTCTTGGCCCTACCACACGCAACATATATTCTGGATTTGGCACCTTCTGACTTCCACCTGTTCAAGTCAATAAAGTAAATAAGCTGTGTGGGCAACACTTTCCTTGCAACAATGCCATGACAGCAGCTGTGAAACAGTGAGTCACCTCTGCTGCTGCAGATCATTATGAGCACAGCATGCAGACTCTTGTTCATTTCTGGTGAAAGTTAATAGTGGTAGCTACATTGAAAAATAGTGTTTTGTAGCAGAAAATTTGCTGTATCAAATAGTGTTACTGTGCTCTTTATATCTGTTGTAGTTTCCGTGGAAATAAATAGGAGCCATTACATTTGGAGTGATCTAGGCAGCATAATGAGAGTACAGAACTTTCCAAGGAAGAGGACAGTCAGTAACACAAAGAGAAGAAAATATCTGCTTAGATATCTGCATGGAATATTTTTATTTTATCTTTTATTTTATTTTATTTTGTATATTCCCCTAAAGATATTCAGATAGTTCTCTAGCACCTGTCTTATATTTTCTTCTTCCTGTTGTATGAGGACCCAGAAGCCATAGATTTAAATCTATTCATTAAGGTGTTTAAAAACCACAGATTGAAGAAGGTATCTGCCTTATAATACCTGCATTCTTTATTACTTATTATTTATTACTTATTGTTATTTAGTAGATCTGGTATGCTACCTCTTTAAAAACCTTGTTCCCTATAGCTACTGATATCTCCAACCCCATTGACTGCTCTACCACAGATATTTTCTAGATTCTATGCTAGATATTTTCAAGGCTATCTTTGAAAATAGCCAGTACTCTCTCTCATGTCTGCTGAGTTCTACCTATCCTCACTTGGCCATTGGCCCCTGTTACCAATGCAGCTTTTGACTCTTTGTTTTGGTTTGTTTTTCTGTTTTGTTTCTTTTACTGGGTTTAGGAAAAACAAGGAAAATGATCATTTGCACTACATCTGGAAGTGTGTACAAAAGGCCACTCAAGCAACTGGGTTTTAAAATGTTAAAGGAGCTTCATCTGAGTAGGCTGTTCATATACTACCAGATGCCACAAAATCACTGACCTTTGAGAATCAAACTGTTTAAGTACACATATGCTAAAAGTAACACTGAAATCCTACAGAAGTTCGCAGAACTGCACTTCAAAGTACAAGCTGCATTGGATTAACAATATACAACATTTCTGTAATAATTTTAGCACTGTATTGATGTATAGTAGCACTAAGGAGCGTACTACACAAAATTAAAGACAAGATTTTCTTTCAAAAGTAGTGGAGCACAGGGGGAAAATGCTCTTAAATATGAAAACTGTACAGCTTTCCAGGACTGACAATACCAAGTTTCCTATGGCTCTTTGCTGTCTATCAAAGTTATTCCTGTCTTGAGTGGTTTGAAAACAGCTAGTCAGATGGCAAAATTATATTAGTTTTATTACATGACAGTTTAGCCTCCTCTGAACAGTTTTAGTATCAGTGTTAATGGCCAACAAGTCTGTACTGCGCATTTGTAGAATAAGACCTATGTCTTCTCTTTAATCTCAAAGTTGCACAACGTAGTTTTGATATTACTAATCAGACAATATTAGTTAGTGTTAAAGCCCTTCAGAGTCCGAATGGGCCCTTTCAGAATGAACACCAGGCATACCTTCATTTGCTGAGTTACCAAAATGTGAACATTTTTGTTCTTCAATTTGTTTAACAGTCTTGTTCACTTGAGACATTTCCTTTTAGATAATCACTATAGGAGACCTGCTGTAATCTTATTACTGCCTGGATTACATAGAGGAAAATGTGGGTGAAAATGTCTCCTAGTAATCTTGCAAATAATTTCTTACGAAATAAGCTCACTCACACAGTGTGTGCTTCAGAATGATCAAGTCATTTATCATTTATGGTTGAAAAAACAGTAGAAATGGTGACAATGTTCAAAGTTTACAACAAACACAGCTCATACGTGGGTCAGTGTTACACTGTGCCACTTTGGGAGAGGGAAGGAACTGCAGAACAGGAAGCTGCTCTACCATTCCTAGTCTTGCTGCTGGAAACAAGCCCTTGTTATATACCCTCAGGGCATTATTCTCCACACTGGATTTGCAGGTAAATTTGTAGCTAAACTCACCAAATATGCAGGTTAATAGTCTGTTTTAGGGAAGAGATAGAAGCAGGTTTGTATACTTCAAATCACATATGCATCCATGTATAGGAAGCACATAGGCAGGGATCACAGCAGTCCCCAGTCTCCCTGGAGGCACTGGTCTGTAGACATCCAGAAAATTCTGCTACACCACAGAATAAATAGAAGTGGAAAGGGACAAGCTGCTTCAGGCTGGAGAAAGTCATCCTGACAATTGGACACAAGCCTAGATGTTTGGGGAGTTTGAAATGTTCCTTCCTGCTCCCTCAAGAGCACATTCTAAGCCAGCCAGCTCCTAGAAAAACAAACACAGACAGTAATACTTCCAAACTATTAGTACAGCTTTCACTGAAATTAATTTCAGAAATCAGCATTTTTGCATATCACAAGGTTTAAGCCTAAATGGTCTGATAAATCTAGTTAATTTTGAGTTTTCTGCTTATATAAAGTAAGTTTTTAAGAACAGAATCTTAATTAAGATGTCAGCCTGTTTCACAAAAAAAAAAAAAAAAAACAACCACAAAACTTTTGCACTGTTTATATACCATAGCTAGTAGAGCAAAGATTGCATATCTTAATGTATTCCCTATTCTTTAGGTAGGAATAACTGTGAATATCAAAAATTAAAAAGATATGTGAATACATACATGAAATCGCTGAGCTTGGTTCCTGCACACTTTTACATATCTTTGTTCAGTTCTGCAGCACAATTGCAGTTTTCATTAATCTGTTCATATTCTAGATGTAAGTTAATCAGTCTCACAAACTTTATCACTGCATTCTTCACACCTTGATTTTCAGACAATTTTTCGCAAGATTATTCATTAATTATGTCTTTAATTATGTATTAATTAGCAGCTGAAATACAATATTTCTTATACTTTCTCAAATGTTGTAGTACTAATATGTTTGCCATCAAGCATGATAGATGTATATATGCGATGGGATTTATTATAGATGTACTTCCCTTGCACTTCAGTGAGCTGACTAATTATTCAAAGCAATTCTTCCATTGACAATGTAGATAACAAAACACTGGACACTGGCACAAATCTATTCTTTATTTTTTCACAGAGCATTAGTGAAGAGAAATATAATACTCGCAAGATTAAGGAGTGTCTGATGTATTCGAAATGGGGTTATATTTTAAGCTATTTTTTGTCAAAGGGATGCCAGTGAGCTCAAAAGCGTATTACATATTTTTAAGGTTGCTGAATCTACAAATTTAGCTGTAGTCAGCAGGTGGAAAGAACTGTTAAAAGTAAACCAGAAAGCCTGAGTCTGTCCAATAATTAGAGATTCCCCACTTCATTAGTTACAAAGATCCACTGCAAATAAAGATACAGAGAACAAAATATGGAGGCTTTCATATATAATTAGATGGTCTTAATTAATCAGAAACCCGAGAGAAGAGTCTCAGGTTTCTCAGATCTGTTCTATGTCATCAGATCTTTTAGCAACACCTAATTCACTTATTCATAAGCCTAGTGGACTATGGTCAACCCAGGAAATGGGGCTGCTATTGTTACCTTTCATGTACTGGAACCAGTCCATGTAGTTATCTGTATGGATGATAACCTCATAAATTATATTTCAGATTGCCTTTTCTAATTGAGAATAGCCATAGAATTGAGAATAACCAAAATTTTGATGATGTCCTTTTGTTCCTTTTGATGTGTCCATTTTCCATGCAGTGATCTAACAAGAATCCTGTACTACCTTCTGCATTTTCCCTTGTTGTAGAAGCAAAGCAAAAAGCCATGACTGACCTATAGTGTTGAGCCTTTTAGTCATTTCTTATTTACACATACTGTGAGTAAAACGCTCATAGCCATTTCCTAAACACTCAGATTCTTTTATGTAGGATGACAAGCACAAACAATTTAGATAGGCAGGAGAAGATGGTATTTTAAACTACTTCAGCAATCAAGTTATTCCAGCTCAAATGGCTCAAACTCCACCTCACAGCCATGAAGTAGCACTGTATTATCTCACTGTCCTCACTGACCAGAGCTATATCTTTAGACTTTTCCAACAAACTCTCCAAAGCATTTGGATAGGAGGTACAGATGACAAAGACAGATGGGCATCCTTCTTGTATAAGTTCTTCACCCTCATTCTGGTGAAGAGCAGTGTGGATGGAACTCCAGTAGGATCTACCTCTTTGGTTAATACATCTTGTCTATCACTGACCTTCTCAAGTTAACTGCTCCCTAAGTTAACAGCTACTAAGAAGAAAACTAGTCAGTACCTTAGCATAGGGTTTACATGTCAGTGACAGACAGCACTAAATACTCAGTAGCAACAACAAAAATAATGACAACATCTGACTTAAATGATAGGTTTTGCTCACAAAAGATTTAGCAGATTAGATTTTCTATACCATGCTAGATTAGATGTAAGTGGCCTTCAGAAAAAGAACCTCTATAGCTCTTCTTAAGTTCCACTCTAAATTTTGGCAAACAACAAAGATAAATGACCAATCTCTCAAACCATTTTTTTATTGAAAATCACTTGCACACCAGCATATGTCCTTGAGATGTAATAGCAAGGGTTTATTACAACTGAGTCATAAGTGAGCAAGTAGCTGGAAGTCTTGAAAACCTCACTAAATTATTAAGTTTGGATTTGTCACAGGTGTAAATCTTCTTAGAGAAATGACATGTAGTATGAGTCTTACAATCTTTAAAGGTACCCAGCAAATACATCACTTCGGATTAATGCTTTCAGCTATTTATCCCATATATATCGGCATTTAAAAATCCACAATGTAGTAACAGCAGAAAAGACCTGATAAAAACATTTCAGTTTCATTACTTCCTACCTTGACCCCACACACCTGAAGAAACACAATAACCAACAAAATTCTCACTTACCTGCTACTAAAGAACACTAGTGTCCAGAAGTTCTGGATGTACTCTGTGGTTATTTAATTTGGGACACAGAGGCTGTTTATAGCAGCAGCATAGCTCATGGCCAGCCAAACCTATTTGAACCCCGCAGCGTGACTAGCCCTCCAGATGTACTAATATGCTATATTTGTAAAGTGATAACATGATCTGAGGTCTTACAGCAAAGACATGAAGAGGATAAAATATCTACACTGCATGACTCAACACAGGAAAAGAAACAGCAGTGTAAAGGGAGTAGCATCTCATTTGCACCTAGGAAAGTGTGACAGAGCTAATGTTATTCATGTGTATGCGTTTTCCTTGGGAAAGGACAAAACAATAAAAGTACTCTGTATTCCTCTTAGACACTCTCTCTTCTTCTCCATGCGTACACAAGTTTGTGATAGATTGAATAGACAGACTGCATCACGGTACAGTTGCGCTGAGTGATTGATTTATAGCAAATACTGCTTTTACTTGTTCATTTTCTTATGCCAAATGCTGAGTATGGATGTCTGAATGCCCGTGAGTGTTGCCACTGAAAGAAGTATCACTTTGGTACATAATATCTCTCAGGATGCTCTGAGAACTAGCAATTCCCTTAGGGTTCCTCAGGAGTTATTGTCACTGGGGCTCCCCATAGGAGTGGCCTTGGCAGGACCTGGCAGCTGGGCTTCTTATCTGGCCAAGCTCAAGCATGATGCTTATTAAAGGGAATGAGTACTTTATCACTGACTTCAGGAAAAGGAAGGCTCCTTGCAAGCAGTTTTTCTGTCTTCTTAATTCAACAGAGAAAGATTGATGAACTAGCCTCTAGTTCAGTTCAGTTCTTAACCGCACGTAAAAAGATGTTCTCAGAACCTAATACTTTTATACTTTGAACTGCTGGAAGGAAACTCTACATGTACTTATAAATTGGTATCGTGTTCACAAACACTAACTTATTTCAACAATTGTTAATCTTTCACTGTATGTTATAGGGCAGGTGTTTTAACACATTTCACAGATAAGGATATATTTATGGACACAATTACTATGAGACAGAATCAACGTGGCTGCATAAAAAACAATACAGTGGGAACTCAAGCTGAAGTGTATGATTTATGATTAATAAATAATTTATTACTTCTTTTAATGCTCGTTGCCTAGATTGTAAGAAAACACAAAGTCATTCAAATTATTTTCATCAGATTAGTAGTTCTTTGCAACTGTGTCTTTATTTTAGAACGGGAAAAGTGCAAGGGCTCAATAAATTCAACGTTCAGCCCTCGTCTATAGTTGATTTTGTGTGGAAATCCCTTCTATGCTGCATTGATCACAATGGGCACAAAACTCTAGAAAAAATATATAAGGTAGAGAGCACACTGTATTACTATTATTTTGGATTCTTCTTTGCCCAGGTAGGTTTGCTGAAACATGATGGTTGTTTTCCTTATTTTTTTCTTAGTGCTTGCATTAAATGTTCACGATGTCTTGTTCTTGCAGGAGAAGTTTAATGTCAGCAGTATGGGGCATCAGGTGATAATATTTGACTTTTCGCTCATAAGAGGACTCTGGGAGGCTCGAGTCAAGAAGAACAAAGAACGTCAGAGGAAAGAGAAAGAGAGATTAGAAAAAAGTTCATTAGAGAAGTAAGTTGACTATCTTGATGTTCTTTAAAATTAAAATCAGTATTGTTTAGTCCTATCTCATCAACCAGAAGCAGGACAGCAGAGGGTTGCACTAGCACCGGGCACCAGGATGAGAATGGAACTGAGACTGGGTCTGGACATGGGCCTGAGAGTGGGCTTGGCTCTGCAGGGCCCTTGGTTGGGCTGGGCAAAGCTGTGGGAAGCTGGGGACCAGTGTGGCCTCACTGTGTCAGGCAGGAGGTGGTGGTCCTGATGCCAGAAGTGAGTCCTGAGTGGAGGGCATAAAGGATGCTGAAATGGCGTGCTGGTCTTTGAGCATGTGAGGGAGGCCTCAAGGGAACAGGCAGGGATAGAGATCATGACTGCTATGACATGATTCAGGACTCTGGCAATTCAGCTTAAATGACTGAAATATTCAGATCCGTATTTGTTTAATGAAATAAGACAGTTCATACCTAATTATAAAATCTTAGTAAAAAAATTAACTTGTTTGTACCTACAAACTGACATTTTCAAATGATTTCTGTTTATTATTCATCACTGCCTGTAATAATAAGCATCAACTGCAGCAGCTGGGCTTGGCTCAAACTTCAGATACTAGTTTTGCATTGGTGTGTTTCCAGCGTCTTTACTGAAAACTCACTGTGTCGGTACAAGCAGAAGAAAATCTGGGGGAAACAAGAACTGCAGATGTAATCATTCAAGTTTGTCTTCAAGCCTGAAGAAGATTATCAGGATTCATCCTGATCTTCTTTTTGCCTTGGTGGAATGCCTGGAGAATCTGTATCACAAGTCCTTACCATTTGGTCAACATATTTTTAACAAATGTTGGTGATAAAAAGTGAATTTCTCATCACTACCGCATCTGAGTTACCAAACATATAACTGTTGAATGCTACATCTGTTCACCTATGTGCATATTTTTGACAAATAGCTATCTGGGTTTCCTAAGGTAGGTATGCATATTATAGACCTCATCTGCACAAGCTGACAAAGCAATTGGTAATGGAGGCAATATAGAGAGATACAATGGAGCAGACAAGATATGACCTTGTATAACCAAAAGCACACTACACATTTTTGCTTGAAAACTACATAGGAATACTTATTCCCACATTTTTGTTTGGAACATGGTAAGAGAAAGTTATTCTTAGTTAGCAATTATACGAATAAATATCTTAGTGCTCTATGATCCACCAGTCACAACTTTGCAGGTGTTGATTTTGACTAAGGAAAGTAAGAGGCCTTGTGGTGTTTAAACGTTGAATGACACAGGTCTCAGCAATAGACAATACTCCATTAAACTGTAGTGATTTCTCTATTCAAAGAGTCATAGGTCAGATGTTCTCCAAATGATAATCACAGACTATCCATGAGACTCACAGAACCATAGAGTGGCTTGGGTTGGAAGGGACCCCAAGGATCACCCAGTTCCAAGCACCTGTCACAGATAGGGCAAACAACCTCCAGATCTGGTACTAGACCAGGTTGCCCAGGGCCCCATCCAACCGGGTCTTGAACACCTCCAGGGATGGAGCATCCAAAACATCACTGGGCAGCCTGTTCCAGCACCTCACCACTCCCTCTGCAAAGAACTTCCCCTGACATCCAATCTAAACCTTCCTTCCTTGAGCTTAAAACCATTCTCCCTTGTCCTATCACTATCTACCCACGTAATAAGTTGATTCCCCTCCTTTTTATAATCCCCTTTTAAATACTGGAAGTCTGCAATGAGGTCTCCTCACAGCCTTCTTTTCTGCAGGCTGAAGAAGCCTGTCCTCACAAGGAAAGTGCTCCAGCCCTAGGATCATCTTTGTGGCCCCCCTCTGGACCCTCTCCATTGGCTCATCTTTTCTGTTCTGGGGGCTCCAGAGCTGGACGCAGTACTCCAGATGGGGCCTCTCAAGGGCAGAGTAGAGAGGGACAACAACCTCCCTGTCCCTGCTGGCCATCCCTCTTGTGATGGAGCCCAGGATACCACTGGCCTTCTGAGCTGCAACAGCACACTGCTGGCTCATGTTCAGTTTTTCATTCAGCAGGACTCCCAGGTCCTTCTCTGCAGAGCTACTGTTAAGGAGTTCTTCTACCACTCTGTATACATATCCCAGATTACTCCGACCCAAGTGCAAAACCTTGCACTTTGCTGTCGAACCTCACAAGGTTGACCTTTTGATTTTGTCTAGGTCCTTCTGGATGACATCCTTTTCTGCTAATGTGTAACCACACCACTCAGCTTGGTGGCACTGACAAATTTGCTGAAGGTGTACTTGAGCCAGTCATCGATGTTATTGAGGAAGATGTTGATGAACACTGGTCCCAAGACAGACCCTGGGGGACACTGCACATCACCAGCCTTCACCTGGACATTCGTAGTGCCATTCACCATGACCCTCTGTCTACATTCTTCCAGCCAATTCCTTATCCACCAAATAGTCTATCCCTCTAATCTATATCTCTTCAGTTTAGAGATAAGAATGTGGTGCGGGCCCATGTCAAAGGCCTTTCACAGATCTAGGCAGATGACATCAGTCGCCTTCCCTTTGCCCACCAGTGTCATCACTCCAGCATAGAAGGCTACCAGATAGGTATGGCATGACGTGTATACATTCAGTCTCATGAGGTGGTCTCAGAATTGCTCTGCCCATGCGGGCTTGGGGGGGGGGGACGGGGGGGCGCGGCCCGGCCGAGCCGGGGGGGTTAATCCCTCAGTTCCCGCCTAGGGTGGGCCCAGGGATGTGAGCTTCAGGGACATGAGATGTACAGGAATCCTGGTTGCCACTGAAGAACAAGGCAAAAAACTCATTTAGTACCTCAGCCTTCCCCATATCTGTTGTAGCCAGTTCTCCTTTCTCAATTACCAAAGGAGGTATGCTCTCTTTGGCCTATCTCTTCTGGCCAACTTACCTGTAGAATCCCTTCTTCTTGCTTTTAACATTCCTCACCAAGCTTGGTTCCATCTGCGCCTTGGCTTTCCTAATCCCCTCTCTGCAAGTCCAGACAGTGCCCCTGTATTCTCCTCAGCTGACGTGTCCTTGTTTCCACAGCTGGTACAGCCTGTACTTTTCCCTCAGTTTGACCAGCATGTCCTTGCCAAGCCATGCTGGCTTCCTGCCTCCCCTGCCCGCTTTCTTATTCTGAGGGACAGAGAGCTCTTGAGCTGTCAGAAAGACATCCTTAAAGAGTAGCCAGCTTTCCTCCACTCCTTTGTCTCTAAGGACAGCTTCCCAGGGGATTTCGTCCAACAGTACCTTAACAGAGAAGGGGAAAACCCTAAAGTTTGCTCTCCTGAAGTTCAGTGTCCTGGCTCTATTTTTCATTCATTGCCTTCTTTGCTGTGAGGGTGTTGGAGAACTGAAACAGGCTGCCCAGAGAGGTTGTGGAAACTCCTTCCCTGGAGGTATTCAAAAGCCACCTGGGCACTTTCCTGTGTAACCTACGGTAGGGAACCTGCTTTAGCAGGGAGGTTGGACTTGATGACCTCCAGAGGTCCCTTCCAACCCCTGCAGTTCTGTGATTCTATATTTGGTTTAAGGTTTTAGGGAAGGATGGAAAGGGTCATACAAGAATTTGAGAAAACGTCATGCAAGAATTAATACTAGCTCTTATTTTAAATATACCAGGACCAAGAATACTGCAAGACCAGACTCTTTCCCTGGCCCACATTCCTCAAGATCACAAACTCAACCAGCACATGGTCACTGCAGCCTAAGCTGCCTCCAATCTTAATGCCTTTAATGATCTCCTCTGCACTGGTGAGCACCAGATCCCGCAGTGCTTCACCTCTGGTTGGCCTGTCAATACTTGAACCAGAATGCAATGTTATCCAGTAGTATTGCTATATTCTAAGCATTATCAGATTATTCAATTTTTCTTCCTTTTGGTTTGTTTTCTTGATTTCATGCCACCTTTCCTTAAAGATTTTAAGAGAAGTTTAAGATGAACTATGGTTGTATTTCATTTGCTTCTGGTCTTTCCAAGGCAGACTCTAGTTTATTGATGGTGTATTTCAATTGTTTACTGTGAATATTTAATTTGAAGAGAAAAAAAAATACATTTTACACATTCTATTCCTTGCATGCTATATGGAATTGTAGCTTTTATTATGGAATTCATGAAAACATGTTCATAAAAGCACTATGTACTACATTAAATCTTTTATTGAGTTGAAAGAGAAACAAAATAAGTGAAATAAGTGCAGGCATGCAATTGCTTCTGAATAAAACAGATAGAATAAAAGCACTATCGGTATGGCCTGGGAAGAGTACAGGGGTGCTATTTGGACATATAGAGAGGGGATCAGAAATGCCAAGGCACAGATGGAACTGAACAGTTTTGGATCCACTTCACTGCTACTCATCCAGCTCATATTTCAACAGCTTATCTATTAGGATCTTATGTGGGACAGTGTCATAGGCCTTACTGAAGTCCAGGAAAACAACAGTTGTTCTCCCCTCATCTATCAGGCTGGTCACCTCGTTATAGAAACTTAGTAGGTTGGTCTGATATGACCTTCCCTTGGTGAATCCAAACTCCTGATGATTTTCTTCTCCTTCATGTGCATTTCATTGTGATTACAAAACTGTAAGATCACTTACACTGAAAAGGATTTCTCACATCATCAAATACATTTCATTAACATTTCAATAGCACTGACAAGTTTAGTCAATCACTAAACCACGTCCATAAGCACTACATCTACAAGTCTTTTAAATATTATCCAGGGATGATGACTCAACCACTTCCTTGGAGAGCGTGCTCCAATGCTTTACAACCCATCCAGTGAATATTTTTTTCCTAATACCCAACCTACACCTTCCTTTGTGCAACTTATGGCCATTTGCTCTTGTCCTACTGATTTTCCTTGGGAAAAGAGACTGATCACCGCCTCACTACAATCACCTTTGAGGTAGTTAAGGAGAGCAATCATGTCTCCCCTAAGTCTCACTTTCTCTAGGCTAAATAACTCCAGTTCCCTCAGGTGCTGCTCATGAGACTTGCCCTTTAGACCTGGCACTGTCTTTGTTGCCACGCTGTTGGAACATGCTCCACTGTCTTGAAATTTTGCTTCTAGTGAGATGCTCAAAACTGAGCATGGTATTCAAGATGTGGCCTTACCAGAGTTGAATACACGGATGCAATCATCTCCTTAGTCCTGCTAGCCACGCTATTTCTGATACAAGCTAGGATGGTGTTGGCTTTCTTGGACATCTGAGCACATTGCTATTTCTGCTGCCTATCATGCTGCAAATCCAGGTCCTTTTCCTCCAGGCATTTTTAAAGCCACTCTTCCTCCAGTCTGTAGCATTGCATAGGCTTAGTTGTGACCCTAGTTCAGTATCTGGCTTTTAGCCTTGAACCTCATTCAACTGGCTTTGGCCCATTGGTCCAGCCCATTAAGATCCCTCCGTAGAGCCTTCTTAGCCTCAAGCAGATCAACTCTTTTCTTAACTTCTTGTCGTCTGCAGACTTACTGAGGTTGTCGCTTAATACCCTTATTCACATCATTGCTAAATATACAAAAGAGAACTGGAGTCAATACTGAGGCCTGGAGAACACCACTGTGACTGGCCTCCAACTGGATGGTTTCTAGTATTAGCTGTTCCATCACCTACCCAAAGATCAAAGTCAGGCTGACTGGTCTGCAGTTCCCCAGGCCTCCTTCTTGACCTCTGTGACATTTTTTTTCATCCAGTCTTTGTGCACTTCTCCCACTTGCCATGATTGACCCCAAATTGCTGAGTGACTTCACAACGTCTGCCAACTTGTTTGGGACTTGTGGATACACTGCATCAGGGCCCATCGATTTATGTACGCCTAGTTTGCTGAAGTATTCCCTGATCTTATCCTATTCCGCCAAAGGTACATCTTCCCTAATCCAGCCTTTCAGCCTGGTATCTGAGACTTTCCAGGAGTCTTGTCATCCTGACGAAGTCTGAGGAAAAAAAAAAACATTCAATATCTTAGTCTTTTCATCGCCTTATGTAAATAGGTCTGTCATCTCATTCAGCAGAGCCCGTATTTTCCTGTATTTTCCCTAGTTTTCCTTTTGTCACTTGAAGAAGTCCTTCTTCTTGAGCTTGAATTCCAGGAAAAAATCAATTCTATTCCAACCTTAAGTAGCCTTTTTTTTTTTTTTTTTTTTTTTGGTACAGTTATGTGGCAGGTAAAGCAGAAGACTCTCTCTATTACCTCTGACTATGTCATTCTCTGGGTGCCACAGCCTTCTTAATGAAAGGAATATTATGGTTAGATAGTGTAACTCTAACTGCTTATGCATTAATCTGTGGGACTGAGGAGACATCAGTTCCAGTGTTAACATCCTTGGCCATGTTTTCTTTGGATTTTGGTTTTCTGTGATGCAGAAGAGACATTCCAGATTCACTAATACAGAGGAAATCCAGAAAGGGGAGCTTATGTATGGAAAAGGGAAAGAGGATAACCTTCTATGCTCTGAGGTATCTAATTACAGGTCTTACCATTTTTTTTAATAGGGCTGGTTAAGACTAATTTCTTATTCCAAGCTGAGTTTTCCATTAAAAAGATGTTTTCTCCTTTCTGTTTTCACCTGCCAGTTCCCTTTCAGCTAAAGGGGTAAAGCTCTGTGGACTTTTCTGCTCTTTTGCACCAATTATATTAAAATTCGTTCTGTTATTTTGCTGCATCAGCTTTCTGTGGTGAATTTAGGACATGATGCAGAGTTCAAAGCACATTTGAAGCATTCAGAAGAGACCTGTGTGTTCTTCCACTACTTTGCAATTTGCACACAGTACTGTCTTGTTGCATATCTTCATTATATCAATAAATAATCAGGCTTTGGTCCTGGCTGCGAAAGAATAGTGTTTCACCTGCCGAAATGATGGCAAAGTTCTTGTTCATTCTTAAAATGTGGGCTTTGCAGAATGGATAAATCTGCAGAATGGATAAATGGATACAGTGATGATCATAGTCACAAAAATAATGATAATAAAATGCAAAATTCAAACAAAGGAATATCTATTTTATGAAGTATGCAGTTTCCAAAGGTTGGGTTACAGGTTATTTCTCAGACGCTTTTCAATGCTTTCAAAGATTGGGTGAAGGATAGGAAGATTGTTGTTAATTTGAAAGTATAGATAATTGTAATGATGGTTAAACTTGTAACAGAAATAATGCCTCACTCTCTGAAATTTTTGTTATTAATCTAGTAAAATGCATTTGTGCCAAATTCTCATATCCGACTCGGATATTGAAATCTACTGTCAAATAGGACTGTTGAAATCACTGCTAGAACATATTGTCAATTCACAATCAAATAGTATTTTGAAAAGATGATAACTCAGAATGCTAATTACACAAAAATATCAAAAGAAGGCATTTTTGTGAACTGAGGACTGCATTCCAGCGTTTAATGTTCTGGATATTTTCTTTTGCCAACAGCCGGAGTGAATTACCAAATGAGACTGAAATTAATAGAGTTTCTCTGAAGATTACTTGTATAACAGATGACTTTGGAATCTAGTCTGCTGAGGCTACTTTTGAGCAAAAAAAAACAATTAACAAACTCCTGTTTTCTCTGAAAGAGTTTGAAATTTACCAGTGCCATTGAGATTGTGCAGCTCCTCATCGGACATGCAGCTATGAAAAATGACTTGAATATAGTGAAATGTAGTATGCGTTATTTGAGGAAAAACTTTCAATTAACCTCCAGAGAATTTCTTCTTGTCTTGAGGCAAGGCAATTTTGTTCATGCAGGGTCAGTAAACAGTCACATGTAAGATATTTCTTGTTCTTGCCTAAAGATTTTCAAATAAACCAACTTCACAAATAAGGTCAAAGCTTGAACTGTGTTTGCATTAATGGTGAGACCATGTAAAGGTCTGGGGAATTTACAGCTTCTAGAACACATGTTAAAGCATCTGGCTAGTGAAACCTGATTCGAGAACAGTATATGAATATTGCAAGTGAGAATATTGCAAGAGACTTGTACCTAGCCCTCTGAAGTAGAACCATAGAATCCTAGAACTGTTTGGGTTGAAAGGGACCTTAAAGGCCATATAGCTGCAATGGGCAGGAATGCTACCCTGCATCAGTTTGCCCAAATCTCCATTCAGCTTGATCTTGAACATCCTCATGGTAAAGAATTTTTTCTAAAATCTAATCGAAGTCTACCCTATTTCAGTTCAAAACCATTACTGCTTGTTTTATCGCTACTCTCTGAACAAGCTCCTTCAATCTTTCCTGCAAGTACTTTCCCTTAAATACTGGAAAGCCACTATAGCGGCTCCATTCTCTTTTCTAGGCTGAATAGCCCCAAATATCTCACCTTCTCCTCATAGGAGAGGTGCTTTTCTGGCACCTGGCATTAGATCACTGTTGTTAGTATCATATTACTTTGGATGGAATTAGTCCAGTCCTTTATCTCTCCTTTAGTTTTATGGGGCTATAGAGATACAATTTTTAAGGACCCCTATTTCTAAGATGTGCATATAAATCAATGAGTACAGAAAAAGGAGGCAAGGAGTACTTTGTTGTGGAAGAGTAATTTAATTTCATTTCTGGCCTCCCGTTAGACATGCCCACTTTGTAGAATATAAAACACAAGCTATTACCAAAAAAAGCCAGTTCTGTGATTATCTATGTGCTTATGAAAGTCCATATTAGGGAAAGAAGTGTGTATTAAAGCGCTGTTTTCTATTTCATTGCTTAGATTCTAATGATGGTGAACAATCTCATATTGCTTCCTGAAATCCTGAATGCTACTGGAGTAACTTGATGTGATGCAATAATTTTCCTCATTAATTATTCTTCTCTACTTGTCACTTTATTCTTCATTTTTGGAAAGGGGAAGAGAGTGAAAATTTACTCTTTATTAGGTATTTTGGAAGGACTGCAGAGTGTTTGTCTTCTGTAAGAAAATCAGGTAAGTTAAAAATCGAAGGCCAAGGAATTAAACATTTGAGTATGGAAATGCCAGAGTTCTTTGCCCACGTTAGCTATCTAAATTTTCACTATGAAATGACACAGATTCCTCTGTGCAGTACCTGAACATGTTGCAAAGATGTGGTTTGTTCAGCCTCTTCCTCCAGTGCATCTTCTCTCCAAAATTTCCTCTTAAGTTCTTCTCTTAATTCAGACAAGCTTGTTTAACTTTTCTGAGCTATGCACTCCTTGAATGTAATGCCAAAAGAAAACTTTCACTTATTCCCTTTCCACTGGATTTTTTTTTTCTCTCTGTCTCTCTCAATTCCAACTTCAGTGTTACATTTGTACCTGAGCTAAAGTTTTATTTATTTATATCCTTTCTGAATACTCAATTCAGAAATTTTGCTAAGGAAGACTAAAAATCAAGCTGGGAGTGCTTAGTCCCAAGCGTGAATTAGAAGTAACCAGTTGGGAGCAGTTCTTCTGCATGAACGCCATGCATCGCTACATTTGGGGCAGAGTGGCTGGAAAGAGTGGGGCAGAGTGGCTGGGAAGTTGCAAGGTGGAAAAGAATCTGGGAATGTTAGTTGACTGCCAGCTGAACATGAGCCAGCAGTGTGCCCAGGTGGTCAAGAAAGCCAATGGCACTCTGAAATAGTGCCATTGTGAAATATAGATACATATATATATATATATATGAATGTAGATACATACAGAAACAGTGTAGTCAGCATAACTCGAGGGGTGATTTTCCCTCTGTACTTGGCGCTAGTGAGTCTGAACCTCAAGTGCTGTGCTCAGTTTTGGGCCGCTCATGGCAAGAAAGTTGTTTAGGCCCTGGAGTTTGTCCAGAGAAGGGTAATAATGCCGGTGAAGAGTCTGGAACATGAGTCTTACTAGAAGCAGCTAAGGAGACTGGAATTTTGTAATTTAGAAAAGCAGCTCAGGGGAAACCTTAGCACTCCCTACAACAACCTGAAAGGAGATTGTGGAGGGGCGGGTGTTGGCCTCATCTTCCAGGAAATAGTGATAGGATGAGAGGTAATGGCCTTAAGCTGTGGCAGAGAAGGTTCAGGTTGGATATTAGGAAACATTTGCTCTCAGAAAGGCAGTGAGGCATTGGAAAATGCTGTCCGGGGAGGTGGTGGAGTCACCCTCCCTGGAAGTGCTCATGAATTGTGGAGATGTTGCGTTGAAGAACATGATTAGTGGTACAGTGGTGTTCAGTTGGTGGTTGGACTAGATGATCTTGGTGGTCTTTCCCAACCTTAATGATTCTATGATTTCATGATACTATTTGCTATTTTTCTTACGCATTTATGCATACAGAACTTACATTTAATATAATGCTTGCAAGTGAGTTGAAAGATAAAAGTTGCTGCTCAGCCACAATCCCTAGCAAACTATGGAAGAGTCTGGCAGAAGAATTGAAATGAAATTAGTCCATTTGAAACTGAGGGAAATATTACTCATCTGTCAGTAATATTAGTCTGGGCTGAGCTCCAGTTTAACTGTGCTGCTCTTGTAAAAATTCCATAGGATTATTTAATGATCCTACATGGCTAGTGGTTCTATCTTTAAATATCACTGAGTAGTACTTAACTGGTGCCATGTAGTGTTATGTCTACTCCCTCTATCCTGGTGTAGAGGAAAGAGTGCCATTTAAATGAAACTTCATTTCTTCCCTTAAGATGTGAAGAAATTCACTTAAGATGAAGTGAAGAAGTGAACTTAACATTCACTTAGTTTTTTCCTCAGGACTTCCTATACTGCCACTGAGCAGTGAGTAATTGTAGAAGGGAGAACCATTCAAACAAACCTAATTATTCTCCAGTTACTAGGAAAACATTGAAACTCATAGTAATGTGTTACAAAGATATGAAACATATGTCTTTTTTGACAAATGTAAGTGACACGTAATATGCCTTTTTACAGTTAATCAGACAACTTAATGATTGATGTTGACATACTGGAGTAGCCAGATGAGCTAAATCTCGTCTGGGTCCTAAACCCAGAAAAAATATTCCTATATGCATACTCCCACCTAAAACCCACTGGGCTTTACTTGACTAACATTCACAAAAAACAGACTTTTTATTATTTTTTTTTTTAATCTGACTACAGTGGCTAAATTAAGATCTGGAGGAAGATAAAAATAGCTTATTACTACTTTTTATAGTAATAAGAAGCCATAAACTTCAGGAGAGCTGTAATTTTGCAGCTATCTCGACTTTTTTGTCGTACATGGACATGTGGAATATCTGTACCCTTTAAAGTGCCAAGATGTGAAATATAGTTGCTCTAGAAGAATATTAGCACATCTAAAAGCTGATTTTTTATGTGTTGGTACATGCGTACACACACACACATATACATGTATATGTGCGCATATATATACATATATATGTTCTGAAAATCTCAAGATTCATGTAATAGCCTTCAAGGCTGGCAAAGAGAAAACTGAGATGGATCTCATCAATGTTTATAAATATCTGAAGTGTGGGAGTCAAATTTCTGTGATGTGCAGTGACAAAACAAGAGACAATGGTCAAATACCAGAACACAGGAAGTTCCATACGAACATTAGGAAGAACTTCTTTACTTTGAGGGTAACAAAACACTGGAACAGACTGTCCAGAGAGGGTGTAGAATCTCCTCTGGAGACGTTGAAGACCTACCTGAATGCTTTTCTGTGCTATCTTCTGCAGGGAACCTGCTTTAGCAGAGAGGTTGGACTGGATGGTCTCAAAAAAGCTTTCCAACCCCTCCGATTCTGTGATACCAAAATAGAACAGATCCTTTTGCCATACCCTATTTGCCATAGGATTTCCACATTAGTGAGTGATAGCCATGCTGAATTCCTCACTGTATTTTATTTTTAATGTCTATCTTCTATCTGAAGTCAACATTTCACTAACTAATTTGGTTAACAGTATTTTTTGTTAATGTGCATTTTATTTTTTGTCTAACATTGTGTCATTTTCTCCTGAGTTTTGTGTTCCGTATGTGTTACTAATAAAGTGTCAGAGGACAGTGTATTCTTCCCTCTTTACAAAGTTCTTCTTTTTACCCTTTCCTATAGCATTCATTGTGGGAGGGTAAAATCTTAGATCCAAGCCTTCTACACTTCTCTTCCTAAGGTCCGTGATTCAAAAATGCTTAATTCTTCCACATGAACCCCATGCATTTCTACATGCCTGGGGCAGAGTGGCTGAAAAGTTGCTTTTTTTTTTTTTTTTTTTGGTACAGTTATGTGTCAGGTAAAACAGTAGAAGACTCTGATACTGGTAAGTGGGAGCTAGCAGAGGAGCTGGCAAGTAATTTGTAATGATATGGATAACAGGAAGAAAAGATTCAGAATTAGATAGCATTTGTCTGCATCCAGCCAAACACTGTGGCAGGTTTGAGCCAATTCATGGTATTTTAGTTGACAGAGGTTAATTCTCTCAAAATATTCTCTGCATACTGCATCCCAACACCACAGCAGAGTTAGTGCACCAGACCTAAACTGGCCTCAGCAAAGTCTCAGACACAGTTACTGTATTGCCCACTATAGTGTTAGCGTGGGAAATGCTCCTCATTGAGCTTATGCAGTAAAATCATTTAGGGTCTGTGTACTCTGCAACACTGCAGTTAAATAGGTCGCCTTCTTGAACAAAGAATACTGCATGGGTAACAGTACCAGAACAGTTATTTCATAAAGATGTAGGTCCATCCTACCTTCTGGAGCTTATCAATATTGGAGCTATCACCAAATACATTTGGAGCCTATGTTTAAATGCTTGGCATCCCAGTCCACATATGGAATCAAACTCTGTAACCCACATAAGATTACAAAGCAGGTCCGGTTTACTCAGTGCTGAGCAAACTGGAGCACCAGCAAGGGGAATTGATCCGCCTAACTTGCATACTGTCTGGAAAAATTGTGCTACAGCTATAGGCCAAACTAATATGTAATTGATGTAGTTTTCCCAGAATTCGGATACATATTCATTACACTGCCGAGAGTTCATTAGCATGCAGATACTTCCCTCTTGCACATGCATAGTGGGTCGTGGAATGAAGATTTGTTGCTTTCTTTGTGAAGGCTTCTGACCTTTCTCACTGTAAACTTCTGACCTTTCAGGGGGCATTCCCACAAACTGGTTTATTCTTAGCCTGTGGACATCTAATCATCTCCCTGACAAATGTCCTCGGGCTGTTCTCAAACCCTTATCTTCATGGCCTTCATCCCCTCACTATCCCAGACCCAGTGTCTGCCATCTCTAATTTTCTAACAAGTTCTACATTCTTGCTTCTATAAACTATCTCTAACTAATCCCCTTCACCCCCGTTATACTCAGTCACTGTGAAGCCTTCATGCCTTTTTACTTTCACTTATGGGGCCCTTCTCACCTTTCAAGTCTTGAGAATTTGAAATGCAAAATGCCCAAGCTGTCACTATGTAAAGCTAGCTGCTCCATGAGAATCTGCTGTATTACTTTCAATGAATAGCCCACCTTAAAAGCTATACAGTCTTTGTCATGAATCAGTGCATTTGTCTAATCCTGCTTCTATCCTAAGATAGAAGGTGCTCTACACATAACATTAATAAAACCACAAGTCAGATATCTGATCAGGGTAATCAAATGTTGCTAATAATGCATAGATCTTCCTAGTTTTCAGTCTTCTATTGTGCCACTTTATAGAAAACTCACAGTGTAGAAAGCCATCAAAGATACTAATAGAACAATCTACTTAATCAATGATGGCAGTAGATATTTTCAGTTTTCTGTCATTTCTTCTTTGTCTTTTCTAATGTGAATAATAATGTGAATTATTATTATTGTATAATGTGCCATTGAATTAATGTCAGTAGAAGACTTTAGGCATTCAGGTGAGTATGCAGAAAACACAGACTCCAGAACAGACCTAACCTAGTTAGAAGCAAAAAGATCATTTGGTGTAGACAGAAAGCCTTGACTCCAACACTTCAGAAAAGACACTAAAAACAGTTCTTCTACCATAGCTGTCATCAAAATTCCTACTATAAGGAAGCATATGGCAATTAACAGACCTTTAGTGACATATTTTCATAAACATCCACAAAGCCAGATTCATTAAAAGTCTTAACACAAAACCTGAACTGAAGAGGAGATAGAAATTCCTATACAGTTTTCCATTTGCTGAAAAGAACTCCTTAGCAAAACCAAAATATTTTTACTTGTTCCATTATTTTCACACTGTCTATGTGACCTTCAGTCTCGAGCTGTCAGAGCTGCAGAATGACTGTAAAAACACTGCAGAATCCACAGATCCAATCGTATGTCAGTTCAGTGGGGAAGATTCCTGTATCAGTGACCTTTCAGTCTTGAGGGGTTAGCCTTTTCTGGTAAAGTTTCAGTAGGTACCAAAGGAAAGATCTAATTTATAACTCATGGCAGAGCAACAGCTCAGAGGTGACTGCTCTGAATTGTGTCTGGGGCATTAATACAGTGGGCAAAGCCTCAGGCAGTGTTTGAAACTATGAGCCGTGACTCACACTGTCTTATTGTCTTACTTGTGCTAGCACAGGTTTAACTCTGCTGTCAAACAAGTGTTTCAGCAGGACTGACTTATGTTTGTTCGTTTTTTTTGTGAAGTTGCATAGCCCTGCTGAAAAAATCCTTCCAGTGCTACTGAGCACTTCATTGGGGAACCTTGTTGACATAACAGGTGAGTCTTCTAGAGTCACAAGTCACAAATTCTCAAGTGATTTGGGAATAAGACATTCTCAGAGGACCACAAAATACCTCAGGATTTGTCCCTGGTGCTGTGTGAATGTCTTAAAAATCATTTCAGTTTGAGTCTGTCTTTCCAGAAGTAAATCGCTCTCCAGTAAATGTGCAATGATGACCTTAAAATCATGAGAGGAAGAACATCTAGGTATTCCTGAAGGATTTTGCAGGCACCCTGGGGAAGAAATACTGCACTTAAAGTCAAGATCTGTCCAAGAGTTTACAGACTTTGCCAATTTCTTTGAGTAGATTATACGGCTTTGACTGGTTGAATACTTTCCAGGAGGATGCTAGCAAGGTTATAAAGGATTCCAAGATAAAACTGTATCAGTATAAATAATAATATGAACATTAGCACTTAGTGATCAATTCTCAGGGTGAAAGATACACAAAGATTTTATGTGGAAGCACAGTTTTATTCAGCCTCAGGCTCCTTTTCAAGCTAACTACACTTGTACTTGATTTGAACTGAATCAGCTCATTTAAGAAACATTTTCTGAGCAAAATAATGGATATTACCTATCAACCTCTTTCTTATTGCATTTAATTGTGCAACAAATCAAAGACACAAAAGCCTGCTAGTTTGAAGGACCAGAAATTAGATATATGTTACATTTATTTGACTAGCAGTTTCTGAGAATAGGAGACTCTTTTGGTAGGAGCAGACAGCCTCATTAGATGCGTCACTAAAAAGAGCAAAGGGGGTGTGTATCTTCATCAAAGTGTAGTAGGGTGCTATCATGGGATATGAATATGCTGTTTTCCAAGATTAAACTTGGAAGAAGGAAATCAAAGGAAAGCTTAGTTCCCTTTATAGCTACCTTTGTTCATTCAGAGTACAGGGGCAAATAATCCAGTGGGCTATCAAATGCAAAACCTTGCCATGAAAGACTATTCGGAAAATATGTTTGAGAGGGTGAGATGACTTGCTGGCCTATTGCAAACTGCCTTACCCCATGGATCCCCATAGATTTACAGCATGCCCCTCACTGCATTCCACTATGGTACATTAAAGGACATCAAAGAAGTATTCCTACTCTGAGCCCACTAAGGAGCAGTCCACACACTATTGTCACTTCTCTCTTACAGACCTTCTGCTTTGCAGTACTGCAGCAAGTGGATGTTTTTAAGAATGGAACAAATGATGCCACCTACTGCCCAAACAACAGAAACATCTAGATCTTTTGCTTACATAGCAATTAATCTTTGGGTTTTTTGCCTTCAAAAATACTGCTGCTGAGGAATGAATACAAATATTTGCTTTTTCCTTTATTTCTGTGTATGGTATAGAGGCTGCTTTGGCAACATAATTTTTAAAATATGTGCAGGAATATGTTACTTGTATGTAATTCTCTGTTGTGAATTCCCTGTACCAGTAGTACCATTGTTGTCCCATAAACAATAAGCATCACTCAACAGTCTAGATCTGTGTTACCAGGTTATGGGCAGTAAGTTTGACAGAGGAACAGTGTGCATGGGCAATCAGGTACAGCTACAAAAGAGAAAGACAAACCGTCTTTCTTTGTCTTCTGATCCAGAAAGGTATTTTTGTTTTAAATTTCTGACTCGCTATAGTAATGTGGACAGTTCTCCATGTGCAACCGTTTCTACCTAAGCATTTACTGCAGCATATTTTAAATGACTCATGCTTGATATTAATTATACCAGACCACACAAAGGCAAGTAAGAAAACAGAACTGGCTTTTGTAGATTCCCTAATCCATGGGCAATATGCCCGCATTTAGTGAAATACAGAAATGGAGACACTCATGAGTTCAAAACAGGAAGACAAAGGACCATGGCAGATTCACCTTGACAACTCATCAGACTTCCATATGAGTCATGTCAACAAGTGAGGAAAAACTGTGACATCAGAGAAGAAAATTGTCCTAGAGTACCAGGTGCCTGGTCTCATATTTACAGGGGAATAGGTATAATCTGACCTCCTGTTGCCATTCTAAAACATAATAAATAATAAAGGCTCATAGTAATCTTAAGATTCTGACACATGTCTGAGGACTGCATTGTCTGCTTCCCATCAGTAATGTTCGTGTCTCAGCAGACCATGAAAGAACTCTGAAGTACGTTTGCAAACATTTTGAGATTGGTAAGCACCAATTTCAGTTTACTTATCTATAAAACTAGATAGTTTTAAAGTTCTGCTACCTCAGGAACCACCTCTTGTACTACACATCAGATAGAAGAAAGAATGTTACAATGAAGATTGTAACAGGCAAAAATGGAAATTTTGCCTCAAGAATTTATAAAATTCACTTCTTGCTGGTGTGCAGTCAAACAAATTTTCTGCCCTGACCTCTGCAGCTGCATAAGATTTTTGACACTTTGCCAAATTCTTATCATAACTTTACAAGGTAAAGTAAAGCCATTGGGAAAAGAAGTTCTAATCCATACCTGCAAACTACAAGCAGAAAAAGTAGGAATCTGGACATGATCTTCTCTGACAGGAGCAGCTTTCAGATAAGCATAGCAAAAGAACTTCTGAGTTCTAAACTCTGTGTCTGTCTACCTATTATAGTTTAAATTCAAATGACACTGGCATGACCTAATAAGCATGTCAATAAAGGTTCAGGTAAGTTTACTGTGCTTGAAACCAATATTAGAGGGCTATCAGATAAGAAAAAATTCTGTATTTAAAGTGACACATAAGAAATTAGCTTAAACTGAGGCAATAAACCTGCATAAAAGGTTTGTTCTCACTGAAGCTATTGTGTATCATAATCTTACTAATTTTGTAGTGCTTTATTCCCTGTTCTACTTCCTATTTTATACTGCAGACAGTGCTGAAATAAATTACACAAAATAAAAATTTGACCTCAATAGATGCCATTTTAACATTTCAGGTGTAAAGAGTTCCATAAGAGACCTGAAAGAAAGAGGAATAACTGGATTTAGCCAGTCTTCTGCGATGTTAATGGTTTTCACTCATATGCAGTGCTGGGTTTTAACTTAAGAAGAGAGAAGGCAAAGAGCAAGAATAAGAATGAAGGCCTAGAGGTGAAAGAAGGGTTTTAATTTTATGAATATTCTTTACAAGTATTAATATTGATGAGGTAATTCACCCAAAAACAGTGAGGCATCTCCAAGCGCACATAACTCATGGGGCTAGTTAACAGAAGCTGGATGCCACTGAATAAAATATTTAGCAGTAGTGGAGTAGACTCTGGAAAAACAGACACTTTTTTGAAAGGGAAGATCTGCCAAATTTGCTGACCTTGCTGCTTGTACATCTTCATACAATCAACGCCAAGCAATACGTATTTCTGTGCCTTACATACCTGAGGGGTGAGCTGTGTTTGTACAGGGCAGAGGTGAGGCTGAGCACCAGGAATACCACCACTCACATGACAAAGAGGCAGAACTATGTTTGGAAGATGCCTCTGTTTGATACTGAATGCTGGCATTGATCCTAACAGCCCTTTCTGAGTACTCCCATCCAAAAAACCATGACATGTTCATGTAGTGCAGTAGAAATAACAAAACATCCCCAAAAGAAGAGGCATTATCCAAGGAGCTTTTCATGGATAGCCAGCGTAGTGAAAGCATCTTTTAAGCTGATTTCTACAATCCTCTTTCAAATTTGGTCCTCTAATACTACTGTGGACATCCTCTAATACTACTGTGGTTTTTCACCCATGAATGAAACTCCATCAATGTGATACTGAAGAAGTAACTCCTAGAAGTGACTCCTATATCTCACCTGCTTGGAGCTGAGGAGTCCTCTCCTTGTATTCTACATGTACTTACTCCAATCCACTTTGAACTGAGACAAGTTGCTGAGTTATGTAGAGACTTGCACAGCTCTGTCCCACAAAAGCACAGAAGATAGATAAAGCAGGCCTTTGTCAGACTTCTTGACTCTATAACAACCAAACAACATAGGATGCCAAGAACAAATCAACTTGGAAAAATTCATAGTGTGGAGAATAGAGCAGTTAAAAACCCATGTTGCTCTGTAAATGAAAAGAAAAAAAAGGAATTTGAGGAGCCCTTTACTCTATGCCAACAGGCACAAGGTGCCAGAAAAAGAGAAAAGAGAGACAATGGGTTGTTTTCTGACAGACAATAATTATTCTGAAGTGTTTCTTTTTTTAAATAACTTTTTATTTGATCTGACTAGGCTAAATAGAATACTGTATTTCAGAGATTTGAGGCCTGCATTGCAAGCAGTGAAGGACCATGGAAAATAAAATATTTTCTTTTGGCTGAAAATAAACTCTGGGACTGATTAAGGGCTGGTTTTTCACTAGTAAAGGGATAAATGAGTCTCCCAATAGGGAACAGAAGAAGCTGCTTCAAAACAAACCAGAGAAAAGAAACCTACTACAGCTGCTTCAATCATCTCACCTCTCTTTCTCTCTTCCCTTGGATACATACATCCACCTATCTCTTGTGCTGGCACCAGCACTTGCATTTTTTCAGAGGCAGCATGTTTGGGGAATTCAATCAGCTGGGGAAAAATATGCATATTTTGACAGTGCTAGTTTTCCATTTGGTTAAATCCCTGCTTGGCAAGCCCCTGCCATAGGTGTGCACCAGCATCAGGAAAAGGAGATGTCCGTCTCAGGTACAGGTCCTAGCAAGCAGAACAGTATCAAAGCCAACTTAGTTGAGGTCTTGAAGTACTGAAATCTCAGTACAATCTAGGACAAGCAACAGCAACTGGTTTGGACCACTGAGTTAATGGCCTCACTGCTACTGCACATATTTTAAGAGATTCAGAAAAGCACCTTCAGTGATGTCAAAGACCATTTTAATCTCTATCAAGAAATTGTGCGTTTATATTTGAAATTTTACAGTTGTAATATTTACAGTTAACTATAAATATTGGTAGGTTTGTCTCAAGCATTATCCTCTGTATCTTGAGGATCCAGTAAAGATGAGTGGGAATCTGTGTGGTACGCTGTTCTTGCCCTCTTCAAGAACAAGAACATCAGTTAAAATCCAGACACTAAATGTATCAGAACTCTGTTTTAGTTTGTGTAATTTCTAATCAACACATCCATAGCATCTTAGGAACAACCATGTCCCTGCTTGTGCCTAATCAAGGCAAATGGCAGATTGTCAGACTTAATAGTTGTGAATTATTGTTTTGGTGTAGATGATAGAGATTGATGTTCCAAGTTCTTAGGATTCACAATTTCGTATCTGTTTGCTTAATCATCTGTAAACCTAAGGTGAATTTCAGGAGGCTGATGCAGACCTTGCTGACAGAAGCCAAGCTTCGTGTTTCTTCCGTTTTACATCCTCTTGTCACTACCTGGTTTGGGCCAAGAAATACCCAACCCAGTGTCAGATAAACCAATTTGAGAAAAAAATATATTTTTTCTTATTGTTGAATGTGTTTTCTATCTGAAGGGATGGCAGAAAGTGATTAGCCAATGACCAGAAGCACCTCACTGGACAGAAATACCTCAAACATTACCCCATTAAGACGCATGCCCTTCCCAGCCTTATTTAGAGCAAACTACATCATACCAGTAGCAATAAATACAAATAGCTAGGAATACAAAATTCTACCCTCACTTGAACACCGGAAATCCTTTGCATTTTCAGCATTATATGAATGGTGTCCTGACTAACACATTAGCTTCACTGTTAAAGAACAACCTCTTTGAGTTGTGTCACAATTGTGAAATGGTGTGAACTGCAAGCAATTTAGTATGAATTTCACCAGTCTTGAACTGAAATAAAAATCCACAATCACAGTTCTCCATGAGAAAATCAAGTGTATTCAAATGCAAATCTGTCTGAAGTGTTATAATTTGCAAGCCGACGTAAACTGATTTTTAGACATATACACATACCTACATATTAAATAAATAAATAAATCCCTTTTAAATCTATTTGGAAAGATTCACACAGATGGAAGACTCAAGACATTTCTGTGGAGCAGCTGATAACTACTATCCCTGCCTCCTCATTGACTCTTAATTGGCATCTTCACATTTCTTGCTGTTCTGTGAGCATCAGTTTAAGATGGCCTGTAACACTGCCCGCTCATTTTAACAAGAGCCCTCAGCTAGTAAAAGAAGAAGGAAAATGCTATGTAAGTTCTGCAAGGGAATACACGACTTGAATTCATTACACAGTAGATCCTGGTAGAGACATTCCTTCTTCCTTCCTATCTATTTCTCTTTTTGCTTTATTTGAAAATCATGGGAATATATAAGCATAAAAGGAATGTTGGTAACCTGAGTAAAATTTTAATGATCACTTATTTATGCACATATTTGTCCTTTACAGTTGCTTTCCCACCATAGTTAGCAAGTCATAAGTCTATAAGTCTACCTAGCAATGCTGCGATGTCACGAGTTTTGACCAAACTGAGATCCAAGCTCATATACTGGTCAGGACCTCCACCTGGGAAAGAAGGGATCAGACAAACTTTCAAAATTGTCTATTACAAAATTTACATCTAGTATAGACATCTTAGATTTAATGTAAATAACATTCATCTTAAAGATGAGATGTCATTCAATTCATCAATGCAATGTTTCAATTTTTAATTAGATGTTTCCTTGAATATGTTACAGATATTTTATTTTATTTACAGAATGATCTTTGCTCTACCTGCTGGCTTTTCAAAATATTCCTGGGCAATTCATGACTGCATAAGTATAAATATATCCTCATGTATATTGGTGAAATTGATCTCCTTCTACACCTGCTGTACAATATATTCAGTACTGCAGCAGTATGTCCCCAAAATAGACTAAGGCAGCCTGTATCTGTTGTGACATGCTCACTCAGGTGTGTGGTAGTGGAGATGCTGGGAGTTGGGGGTAGACAGCTCATAATTGCCTTTCGGTTGCTTATCGACTGACTCTGTAGGCAAGAAATCAGTAGTAGCAGTTTTTAAATCTTACAGAGCACAAGTTGGAAAGCTGCTTTAAGTTCTCAGTGTAATCGTTCTTTAAACAAATGATGATGAGCAGTGGCTAAAGAGGTTAGACAACAAAATACAATTCTTCCATGATTTTGAAAGGCTACAGAAGGATAATGGGAAAGAGCTCCTGTACTAGGCTGGAAAGGTCAAAATCCTCTTTACAGCTCTGTCTGTGATCTTGACTGATTTTTTTGCTAACTGATGGGTGTCAATAGTTTATGGGCTGTATGGCCCAGTTCCATGACTAGTGGGGAAGAGGGACACGTGAATGCATGCCCTGGAAAAGAGAAACATGGGGAAAAAAGCGTAGAGAGATGGGCCTAAGAAAAAAATACAAAACAGTGGCAACCATCTGAGGAGAAACAAACTATTTTACTAAATAAGATACTAAATAAGATATTGGAATGCAAGATAACACACTATAATACAATACAATATAACTAGAATTGAAGCTAATAAATCAAATTAAATAAGAGAGAGTGTCCAAAAGCCAAAGACCTTACTGTAAAGAAGCAGTGCCCACAACAGATATGAGCCAGACAATCAGAAAGAAAAGAGATGTCAGATGACTTACCAAAGCCTTTTATCTGTTCCCCTGACCAAAAATGATAACAGAAGGGCAAACAGTCCTCTTGGGGATATAATGTTCTTCTTTTCCAGGAAAGGTACCCAGATCTGGAGCACTAACTATTTAATTCCCAGTGCACCACATGATGTTACGATGTAGAATACTGATAACCAAAAATCATAAAACTATGACAGCAGGAAAGCTGACTGATTAATGTGAACTTCTGCTTTTATTATTTATTTATTTATTTATTTATTTATTTATCAAATGCATAGCTGTTCTGATGGATTCTTTCACTTTTCCCACCTATGCTGCAATTCAGTCTCTCCTTTATACCTCTCCTGAGCCCCTCTTCTGTCTTAGATCCATTTGCACAGAAATATGCACTGGAACAGTCTTGCTGCCATATGAATTATGGCAACAATCATGAGAAATTCAAACTGAATACCTTGGTGACATTTTCTTCTCCCTCTTATTCTGCTTATTTTCTGTAAGCAGACTTAATTTCTATTAAATTATTATTAAATTATTCATCTATGTTTCCTTTCTAAAGTTTTGTTTGATCACTATAATTGCTCTATATGTCTCTTGCCCTTGCTTAAGATGATTTGCTCTTATTTTAAAATCATATTTCTAACATGAATGCTCATTGTAAGTGGATATCTAGTATCATTCTTATAGGAAGGTATTTCTGCTGCTACTAAGTTTTTTCATTTCAAAAAAACTCATAATAAAGGAAGAGCACCAATTCTGACAATTCAAATGTGTAACCTTGCAATGTATCCATCAACCTCTACTTGATACTTTCAAAAGTCTTTCACAGTGAAAGCCAGGTTGGGCTGGCTTTTTAAAAGCATCTATTTTCCAATCACTTCAGGCAAATAGATTTTAAAAAGGAGAAGTCATGTGGGAAATGAACTAGACATGCTGTGCTTTAAAAATAACCTTCTATGTATTAGAAGGGACTTGCTTTTGGTAGGGAAAGTTCAGTAATGAATGAGTGAGTGAATGTGTTATTTCATAATCAAAATTTAAAACTTCGGCAATATCACAAAATTATTTCCTCAAAATCATTGTTAGCTGTACCTTTACTTGAAAAAAGGCTCAGAAATTTTTTCTGCATCCTAGTAAAAATTGATACTGGCTGTAGACTAATACAATCCCTGACTACTGCAGACTGGGATGATTTTTTACTGAAAAGTTTTATAGAATCATTTCCTCCTTTCACCCTGCACCCTGACTTCAATCTGTGTTAGGCAATAACATAAGGAAAATATAGTACTGTACTCCAATCCTATTTCTCAGCTTCTGCTAAAAGATCATAAAACAATTATAGAGCCACAAAAAATAAGGGAGACATGACATCAGTAGGCCACCTTATCAGCTCGCCCTGTGGACTAGGATAGGCTAAAGAATACTCAAAAGCATTACAGTCCTTGTACTGCAGACATTTCCAATATGTCATTGTCTGTGTGTTTGTTTTCCTTAGCTTATTGCAATTCTGTACAGTGGAAGAAATTTCACTATTTAAAACTCTTATGTGATGAGAGATGTAAGAACACTTGCATATGTGAATGTAAGATTCAGGAGAGTAACTGCTTTTAGCGGAATTTCACAAATAAATGATTGAACTTGTTAAATTTCACTACAAAAAATGAAGAACTTGTATGTTGGGTAAGTTTTTGTGAATGTACTAAATATGTCCTAAATATGGCTGATATCATGATTTTGATGGAGAAAAAAAAAATAATAAAAAGAAAATTTTTAAAGTAGTCTATCTTTTTTCCAGCAGGCTCATTTTAGAAACATTCTTGTGCTGTGTATTATTCCATGTTTAACAGATTCTGATATCTGTAGTGTGAAGAAACTGATTCCTCTCTATACAAGCATGTTTTTTATAATATCCTCTCATATTTCAATATCAGTGTTGTAAGTAAATTATATTCAGAGTCTGAGATAACAGATACATAATGAGCATTCTGTCACTAAGCAGGATCCTAAACTGGTAAGCTGCAGAGTGGCTGACATCAACATTGCAGTTAGATCATTCAGCATAACAAAATGAATCTTAGAGAAACCTGATACCACAAGACACTAGAGAAACCTGATACCACAAGACACTGTTCTAGTTAATTTAGGAAAATCAGATATCTGTATTAATGAAAGTAAAAAATGATAATGAAGTGAAATGTAGGTTTATAAAAAGACTGATTTATTAAACTGCCTAGAATTCGAGAATCCGACTTTTGCCTATTACAAAAAAGTTGATGAGAGGGAAAAAAAATGGTCAGAAAAACCCTAATTTCTTTCTTCTCAATGCCACTCTTGGCAGCTACTCACCGGTCCTTTTGGATTTCCTTTGCTCCAGAATGCCTGCCAGAAATGCATTCCAGCAGCTCAGAAAGATTTTTAAATAGGAGAAAATGTACGTGTTCACTGCCGAAAGAATCCCTCCTTTTGATTTATGCCTGCAGGGGAAAGCAAGGTTGAAGAGAAGACTCTGTTACCTATAGAAAACATCTGTTTTTGCACACTGCTTGTACTCTCCTTTTACAGTATGGAAGCAAGCCAGAACAATTCAATTTTTCTTCAGGCTTGCAAGTGAGACTTCAGAGTTGGGTTTTGTTCCTTGAACACAAATATTTTACAGAACAGAGCTAACAGTATCAGCTTCCCTTACCTGTGTTGGAAATACCCAAGTAATTTTGTCAGGACGGTATCTCTGATAAAAGCAAAATTTATTCGCGATTGCAATGGCGGGCGTTCCACAAGTAGGAGCGCGCCTATGGACACAACATGACAGCCTTTATACCCTGTTTTCTCCCCTTTGCCTCCCCCTCCCCTGTTTCCCCAATGACTGGGTACTCCAGGTTCACAATCTTATCAGAAGAATTTACAATTGCTATTTACTTGTTAATTTATTTGTTATCTGGTGCCAGTCAGTAATCATCCAAGATGTCTCCGTGCTCTCCTTGTCCTATTGATATGGTGATTTTCTTTAAAGTCATCATCGTTAAACAAAGAGCACTGGGGGATGATGTCAGGCCTTCCCAATGTCTCTTCAGGCGCTTCCTCGGGCATGCCATGGCTTGTTCTCTGGTTTGCTCTCATGCAGGATATTCTTGCAGTGTATGTGGCAAAATATACATATATACACCTATATACAGAGTATGCGTTCCTGGGAAGGTTCGTCTATACGATAAGTGATGTAAACTTATCAGAGATCTTCCCCAAGTTAAGTAGAGGGACTCCCAAAAAGAACTATGATAGCGGAGATCATAAAATAAAAATAATATTATACAATTCTAATGCAGAAACAACACTTGATTCTCACACCTGCTCTAACAGTCTGTTGAAATTGAAGGAGGTATTTCTTCTAAAGCTGCAGTTTACCACGTTTACAGGTATCTATTTGCACCGCTATGCAGGATGTAATGGAGAAGCCAAACGAAGTGTTAGGAGATCTCCACTCACTATTCAGGGGCATTTACACCTTTCTGTGAGGAAAAATAAAGCAAAAAAGGGGAGGGTTGATGGGAGCTGTTTAGAAATAGAGATTTTGACACAAGATGTCAGTTTCTGCAAAGCTGTAGAGAAGGTATTCATTTGCCTCTTTTTTCTTTTTCCCCTACAGATTGCTGGAGAAGACCATTTGTTGTATCTCTCGTTCCCCAAATATGAGAGAAATTAAATGTTTAAAGCAATGTTTTGTTGGTTGTTTTGGTTGTTTTGGTTGTTTTTTTGTTTGTTTTTTGTTTGTTTGTTTGTTTGTTTGTTTTTTATAAAAGACACTAAGGGTGTAATATATTAGTTTCAATAACAGATCTGAAGATATAATGGTAAATTATATAATGTTATGCTCAACTAAATAATTAAAATAACTAATTATTAAATCTTTTTTCCTAGGGATGTTGGTGGCTTTTTTATTATTTTTGTATGGAACAGTGACTCACCATACCCTGGAAGTTTTCATTTCTGTATCTCCAACTCAATAATAATTTTAATTTGAATACCACTATGTGACTTTTCTGCTCATACAAGTGTCCTGCGATGGTCAGAAGCATTTATGAGATTAATGCTCAAACACATGTGAAGAATTACACATTTAGTTGTGCTATAACCTGATATTTTAGTTACGTCAGTATGCTTCAGTCATGGCAAAACAAAGAAAGCCCATCATGTTTTTCCAGGGCCTCTCTTTAATTATTTCTGATATTACCATACCAGAAACATAGATGTTCAATACAGAAACACCTTCTGGGCAAAAGCAGTATAAGGTGAAGTTACGCTTTTACATCTTAACACTTGCTGGACTGTCAAGAGCAGAAGACTTCAAAACAAGATTGATTTTGATCTCTATGAGGTCATTTCTTGATTTGCATATTCCAGTAAATCTGAATTTTCCTTATGCCCACACAGGCAGTATCTTGTAAGCATGTCTGTAATGGGCAATAGCCTGTCTTCACAACTGCTAATAGGTTGTGGTTTTCCATGAAAAAACAAATTCTCTTCTGCTGTAGGGCTGTATTAGGATGGCCAGTCATTGTGTCTATCAAAGCAGTGGTTAAGTATAACTACAAAGACCAATTGTGGAAATCCTCTGATCTATAACTTCCAATAATGTTGTAAAGTGTTGGCTGAAGGGATCCCCTGAAAATTAGCATTATGGATTTCACATATATCTTAACAATAACATCTTGGCCTACAACAGAGAAAAGTTTTTTATAGAAACATCTTACTATTGAGAGGATTACATCTCAAATCAAGCAGAACAGATGATTTAGGGAGAAATTAAAAATAACCTTCGTTTTAAAGCTTCAAAACTGAGATCCAGAGACAAAGTAACTGTAGAGCAAAAGGTGTTCTGAATCACAGAATCACAGAATCACAGAATCACAGATTTGTTCTGAAGAATGGCTCCTAAGATTTTCTGAGGCCCAGAGCAGTCTCTGCCCTGGAGTCAATGACACAAAATAAGAAATCTAATTGCCGAAGCAGGCTTAGATATGATGTCACTAGTGAAAGTCTGGAAAGTACAGCTTTCAGGTCTTTATAATCCCCAAAATATATAGTTATGTAGTAAACACAAGTCTTGCAAGAGTAACAATTAATCAGTGAAGGGGTATCACCAGGGACAAAAGTACGATATCTCCTAATTTTTTGTATTATCTAGGCATTAATGTCATTCAGAATCTAGCTAGTACATGACTATCTTTACAGGATTACCTCATATCAAGTGACGACCCATCTGTGGGACAGTATGAACTTTTCTTCTGATATTTTCATTTAAAAGCGCCCAAATTTTGAATTGCTTGGGAGTTTCTTGACTTCTTTTCCTGCTTCCTTTCTTTTTTCTAATCTCATTATTACCATATATGCCATCTAAGTAGGTTAAAAGACTGTTACTGTGGAGCACTGAAATTCTGTCTTAGAAATCAGACATCTGTTTAAAGCCCTCAAGTGAAGTTTTAAATTAAACATGAGGCTCGAGTCAAAATGTTAAGTCTAAGCACCTTTACCCCATGGGATGGACTGGATACTGGGTCATGCTTTGTGACCCTTTTTTGAGCAATTTAGTTGTCTTCCCACAACGATCAATGAAAAGTTCTCACTTGCTCTTTGAATGTTTCTGACAGAAAAACAAATATTCAAGCAGAGGTATATTAAATAGAAATACTGAATGCTACTTAAGATATAATCTATTCAGTGGGAGAGCTGAAAAGTTCAACAACCTGTATATGCAGAACAAGGGCGGTTAGGTTCAGATTGTCTTTGGTGATCAGGCACAGAACACCCTTTAGTTTAGGTGGAAAAGTAAGATGTGAGTGCCTTTCTGTAACTCCACAATTTAAATCAAAATGTACTGTGGTACAAATACGTGAAATAAAAAGTGGTTGTACCCCATTCTGCTCCTAGACAGAATTTTTATGCAGTGGACGTCCCTGAAAAACTAACAGACGCACTGATACAAAGTAACTCAACTGCCACTGTAGAGTCAGACTCTATGTCCAGATTAAGTAGTAAAAGGTACAGTGTGGAAAGGGGAATGACAGCACTATTGTCTAGTTGATCTTGTACTAAATATTGATGGATGTGAGAACCTTGTCTTAAATGATACATTTATTGACAATATTCCTCATTTGAGATGAAACAAAGCAGCATCCAGGAGCAGGCCTTTGTCTAGCAATTCCTTCCAGAAGATGTAGTTGTAACAGAAGGTGAGAAATTCTGGCTACAGTGTGCTTTGAGAGAGTCTTCATGATATTGTGACAAACTAGAAACAAAGTTGAAGGAATTCCAGCTAATACCTCACACTAGATGTGACCTTTATGAATCCCAAATCTGACAAAAATGGCTTAATTCAAAAATCTGGGCTAAAACCCACCTCTTCTCTTTCTGCTTCTCAGAATACTTTCTCACAAACAGATGGCAAACCCATAAATGCAGCAAGAATGTTCTCTGGCAATATTTTTATAACCATGAGTAATTCACTGCAAGTACATCCAAAAGCAGCGCAATGCTGATGTTAAATGGACTTTTTTAGTGCAAGTTTGGAGGAAGAAACTTTATCAGATCTTTATTCTGCTGATGCACTTTGCTGTCTGTGCAAAAGTACTTTCAGCAGGATCCACCAAATTCTCTACTGCAACTCTGACCACACCACAGATTCTCTATTTCTTTATACCTCTATTGAGGTAGCTGAAAGTACAGCTTTGGTTCTACTGACCCTCAAGGGAGGAAAAATTGAGTATCATTTTGTAGCGTTTTTCGTAGCCATGATCATGGCTACAGTAGATTCTTCTTTTTTTCTGCATTTCTAGCTCAGAAAAAATTACCTGCAGAACATGTATACAGAGAGAACAAAGTAAGACAGGAAAAGGGGGGAATTTTATGGGACTTTTGTTGTTTTTGATGCACGTATTTGTGTTTTAGAGTAGGATTTTTTTTCTTTTCCTAGAAAAACCAGAACAACATCTTC
>NW_024884833.1:14497660-14544098 GCF_019232065.1 Centrocercus urophasianus | reverse complement strand
TGTTCCTTAAGGGATCTGGAGAAATTCTGACCCTTTTTAGTGTCATTTGAAAAGATGCTTTATTTTGGAGGGGATGTGCCTGCTGTGCACAGCAGGAGGTGGTGCCAGGCTACAATTCACGGAATAATTAGTGACAAGATCTGTTTTTTCCCATAGGTTAAAATTTAAACCCTCATTAAAATTTGCAACTGCCTTCATTGTTCTCAGTTTTTAATTGTAATTGAATGCCATGCTGATGGAATAATTTGTTATTAGAGTAGTTTTATTTTTCTTTCTTTCTGACTGCCAGTTACACTTCTTTGTTGTTGATGTTAATGTGTGGCAACTTTTTTCAAAATAATACTACAGACAAAATCATCATTCTTACAAGTTGATTGCTTCTTTGAAGAGGCTGAGTGATCATCTTAAATTGCTGCTGGTGATGTGAAGCCTTAACGTTAATTGTTTGCTTTTGACCTTCTTAAGACTTAAAGTCTTAGATTTTTAAAGTTCATAGCAATGTATTTATTTTGTAAGTGAAAAGGATTCTCCTCCTAGTCTCACTTTACTCTAGAATAAGAAAAAGGAGAATACGCTGAGTTTTTACAAGTTTTATCACACTATCTCACTAAAGAATTGTTCAACCGTTTGAAAAAGTGCAGTCTTTCATTTATGCTGCAGTTTGAAAGATGTGCTATGTTAACTATATAGTTAATACTTCCATGTTACCTAGGCTGGTAAGCGCCACTTACTTAAATGAAATGAAGCTGTAGCTTTTAAAAGAAAGAAAGAAAAAAAAAAAAAAAAAAAAAAGTTTATAATTACTTCAGAGCAATTCTATAGTAGAAGTGTTTTACCAGCATAAGTGCACAATCAAATAAGGATTTATATAAGAAAATCACACCTCTCACCTAAGTAGTTTTAACTACAAAACATTTAAAAGTTTAGGCTAGTTAAAATGATTCTGCTGAAATGTCTCATGTATTTTTTTCTTCTCCAGAAATGTTTTCTTAAGGAGGCTTTTCTTGGAAAGGTATGTATAAGAGAATTAGAAGTCAAAGGCATTATCCTATGTATTAGCATAAGAAGTGTAGAGATACTCACCCCTCTCTGCAAGGCTTAAGTGTATTGTTCTTTTCCATAAGATCTTTCATAAACCTTAGATTTGGGCAGGGGAGGAGATAAATCCACCTATTCTGTGTCTCAACTACGAAATTTGAACAAAATTAAAGAGTGAGTATGTCAAAATTACTTATACATTTTGCTATTTTACCAGCCTTAATCTGGGTACCAGATTTCAGTTAAATAGCTCTTCAATTTGCCTGGTATTCCTCAGCTCTTAGACTTGGCGAAATGTAGTGTGACACCACAGTGGTAGTCTCATTGTTCATCCACATTATATTTTGTTCTTGTCACATTTAATTTAGCAGGTTCGAATAGGGAGAGGATGAAGGAGAAAGTCCTCAATCCAAAACATAAGAAAATTGTTCTTAAGCAAACTCCTTCTATAGATATTTTAATGTCTTTTTTTCCCAGTCACTATTTCCAAAGCCTCAAAAACATCTTTCATTCTATGTTTCTATCAGTTTCAATTATTACTAAATCATTTTTGTATCTAGGCTCAATAACTGATATATGGAGACACTGATTTTTGAACAAATAGGATTTTACCAACGAACACAACCAATCTCTTGGAGAAATATGTACACAAAACAAGGACAGTGGCATCTGCACAACAACATAACTTTTTTGAAATGGTTCATAAAGACTGACATTTATCAGCTAAAGCTGCCTTTATTTCCTTTGTTCTTCCTAAATTTTTCAGCTATCACACATAATTCTATCATAATACATCCAGTCATTCTCCTTGATTAACTGAAAATAGTAGATGTTGAATTCCACTCCAATTAATAACTTTTCCTGTGACACCTATACATTAAAGCTAGCCAGAAGCAATAAACTGATTGTCTAATTCATCTTTCTAGTTGGAGACATGAGCTATTATACTGGTATAAATGCAAACATGCTATTAATTTCAACACTCAATTTGGACATCCACTAGAAAGAAATAAAAAACATGTTCTTTAAATGTTCAAAATTTACACTAACTACAGTCTCAAGTCTCCAAACTTTTTGGAAACTGGAATTTTTAAATTTTAACTCCAGAGAGTTAAGAAGTGTTTAATTAATTTCTGGTCCTTCTCACAGTACATTTTCATATTTCATGAGCAGTCCAAAACATTCTTTTTAATTGTCTTCAAGAAGAATGTCATAAATACATTCCTCAAAAAGTTGAACTCCATCAAAATGAATAAATGAGAAATGCAGTTTCAGATATCAGAGACAGGATAAAGACAACATAATCTAGCTACAAGTAGTTTTTGACACCTGAGTGCATATAGATAGTAGAGGAAGTGAAAGCTTCATACTGCTAGGAAAATATTTCTAAAATATGTTTTACTATTAGAATCTTTAATTTTTAATAATAATACAAGTTATTTTTATCTGAAATGAAGAGTTGAAAAATCTCAGCAAATGCTGTTTGCCAATTTTTTGTGCCAAAAGGAGAACAGACCCCTGTTTTAGCAAGTGTGTTCAGTTGCATTTAGATACATTTCTGTGGGTGCTTGAATACAACATTAGCTATTCCATAAGTTTTCACTATTTTAGAGAAAATAACTGTCATAGAAATTAGTCTAGAGTGTTGAGACCATGGGAGATGTTAGTTAATAAACTGCTAGTCTCTGTAGTTGAAGACAGGATCCTTTAGAGGAAGATAAACCTACAGTGAAGTTACGTCATAATAAGAGACACTAAATGGGGAAGGTGAAAAATTGCACATGTATAGAGACGATCTACAGTCCCTAGTGTATTTTATCTGATGATGATTTTCTTGTCATGCATAGGCAAGCACTACCTAAATCAATATGAAGATTTTGCTCTCAGTACTTAGTTTTCATGTGTGCGTATAGTTGAACAAGCACATATGGTCTTCAAGTAATCAAGTAATCAGATAGATCTCTTCAGATGACTAAATTTAATTAGTTTTCTGATTCTCAGCTGGTAATCATCTTTATATAAACAGCTGCTCATCTAGGATGATGTTTTTAATTTAAGCACCTCCCATTTATCTCTCTTACACCTAAGTAGACAGCTGTAATCTTTATATCAAAGCTTAGATATCAGCAAGGGCATCCTTTGCTGCAGCTACTGACACTATGCCAGCACCCAGTTGCACTGAAGTAGAGAGAAATGAGGGTTGTATTTTCAATTTACCTTAGTGTTAAGTGCACTCATTTTCAACACTGAGATTCTGTCTGCTAGTTTCCATTTACAGATTTTTTTCCAATTTATATAGATACAGATGAGATAAAATGTATCCATTTGTCAATGTACAACTATTGTAAATCTACAATTTAGGAATTTAGTCTGTTTTTAAGGTGATAATGCCATTCTCCGCAGATACAGAAGAAATGAATTTGAATTGCCTTAGGCTTAGAAAGAGCTAGAGTATGTGTTTCCAGTCACTTGTCCTCTAAAATTCTCTTTTAATATTAATCTTTACCAATAAAACATTCAGAAAGGAGGCATGCAAAACTTCTGCAGAACAAGTGAATCTGACAGCTCGTGAGAAATTAGCAGAGCTAGGACAGGAAAGAACTCTGAACACCTTAGCTGTAGATTTCACTTAACAGGAGCATATTAAGGAGAAGAGTATATCAAAATTCCATCTGCACCTTTTGGTATTTGCTTCCCAGTCACCAAGTGTCTCATCCTAATCCTATAAGCACAAAAAGGAATAGAACATTGCTTCAACAGCACAGAAGTAGAAAACAGACATTCTGCCTCTCTGTGTCCTTGCTATATCTTTTTGTCCATGGTGCAACACTGGCATATCCCGGATCCAGTGATCCTTTATGTTGCTGGAACAGATTGTATCATTTTAGCAGGCATCTAAAAAGAAAGCATTCAGCTCTTTCACTGGACAAAGTAAATCTTAAACTATTGATTAGGCAAGGCAGCAGTACAGGCTTTAACAGTGTATGCGCTGCTGGCGGGACAGTCATCCAGGAGGAATGCTCAAGCAGAACTTTTGCCTGCAAAAAGACAAAGAGGTATCACAGGATTTGGGCATTTTGTTGAGAACTCCTTTATTACTCATCTTTTGTAATAGCATATGAGATATGGAAATCCTGGATAAACACACACCCATGCCCCTTATCCATTATATGCATGCAACACAGGAAGGTTTCTTTTTCTGTGTATCATAGATTCGTCATATTGATTGGTACATGAGATCTAGACATTTCAAACCCACCATTCTAATGTTTTGGGAAGTAGTTTCCCACATCAAGGTGTAGGAGTAAAAGAGCAGAGCAACAAATAATAATGTGGCAGTTGGTTCACAGTAATTGTGCCCATACTTGTTCTTTTTAAATGATAAATATGATGTTCACTGCACATAGTCATCTTCAAATCTATAAGGTAATACACCTCACAGTAAATATTAGATTATTTAAGGTAATGTGCATTTTGTGCATACTTAATTTTAATTTGTTTATGAAAAGAAGGTACTATTCAACTGCAAAATTTTTGGTGTCGCTACTTTCAGAGAAGTCATGGCTTAGAGAGCCTGTTGTATGTACAAGACTATGTATGTAGGCAGACAGTCTCATAGTCCAGTGAATTCGGGTTTTTGACCTGAACTAAAACCAGCATGAAAATTGTTACAATTTAAATAATAATAATAATAATTCTGTGGAAAAGACCTTGCAGGATAGATCAGGCTAAAGAGCAGAAAAAGGCCTTTACAAGATCTAAATGAGGTAGCAACTACACTGTTTTCTTTTCTTTTTTTTTTTTCTTTTCTTCTAACTTCATATTCATAGAAGGCTCCCTCAAACGACAGACACTCCTCGGTTACGAGAAGCAGACTCAGTCATTAAGGGCAAGGAGAAAATGTGGTGCAAGCTACAGATCTCTTCATTCTGGACCACGTGCTCATTTGGCTAATATAATTGTTTGAAAACAATAGTGTGATTTCAAAGAAGTCCCAGTAATTTTCAAATTGTTCTACTGCCTCTTTCTTCCTCTTGGGAAGGGGAGGAGAGGCAGAGAAAGGAGATACCTCAACACATCCAAGTAATCTATAGACTATGAATGTGAAGTTTGAAGAGTTGCATGATCAGGTTTGAACTTTCCTAATTTCCAGCAAAATACATAGGTGGTTTTTTTCCCCTTGTTCTGAATATTTGTATTTTTGTTGTTGCTGTTTTGTCCAAATCACATTTTCAAAAGAAAAAAATCTATGAAAGCAAAAGTTCTCACTTCTTCAATATTTCAAATGTCCAAATGCAAATATGAATTGAACTTGGATGTAAAAATTTTAGAAGCATTACTCCAGTAACAGTAAAATATATGTGCATGCATATAGTTGTGATGGGGATGAGGAAACCTACTGGCTGAAAAATAAAATAATTAACAAAAAGGGAGAGATTCAGATCAGATTTCATTTCATTGCCTGCAGGCTTTCCTTTAATTTTTTTTTCAAAACTTCAAACAAAACATCATCCTTTGTTTTCCCTGACAACTTCTGTTGGTACTCCTTTTTATTTCATCCTACATTTTTCATATGGTTGCAGAAAAAAATCAGTTGTTTTGTTTCTGCAGTTTGTCCTGCCCTGTTGGAGCAAACACCTGAGCCACAATGAGTGCAGCCACATATGTTGGACCAGTAGCTTGTGACAGCCCCTGTACTCACAGCTGAAGCACCATTTCTGGCTCTGTCCAAAATTCCGCCTAATGCAAAGCCGAAGCCAGATGCAGCTCCAACACAAAGAGGGTACACAGAGATTACAGCAGATAATTCCATGTGCTTTACCTACTGTGTTGTAGCAGTTTAACTTCCCTTACCTCCCCACATCTGCATTTGGGAATCAGAAGAAAGAACACGTACCAAAACCAAACTGAGAACACCAGAAATTATTAGAAAGAAAAAAAAAAATCTGCCCAGATACCAACAATTTGGTTGCAGCTAGCTTCTGTCAGAATAGTTGATTTGTATTAACACAAGGCAGAAGAGTTCTGCACTGCTGCCAATTAGATTCCTCATAGTATTGCGTAAATTGGCACAGTAAAATCATGATCACTGCAGATTTTAATGGTAATAAAATTAATAGGTAAAAATGGGCTAAATGGTAGCTTTTCCTTGTGTTCATGTCAGGATAAATAATCTGCCAAAAAACAAGAATTCACTAACAAGCCATTTAATTGTACACAAAGTATGCTAAAACAAACTGAATCCAGGTACAGCGCCATGGACGCCCTGGATGTCAAATGTGGTCTGACATGAGAAGAAGTTCAGAAACAGTCTAGATACAGCCAAAGCCACATATAGACACAAACCTGAAGCCAAGTAAATATAGCCTCCCTCCATCTCATCCCTGATTTTTTTCTGTAAATCAGCTAACTCAAACTTTTTGTTGAAAAGCAAAAGCAAGCCCACTACAGAAGTAACTGTGCACAGTATGTTTGCTAACTTTGTGCTTCACTCTAATTTCAAAATAGAAATTTGAAGTGGAATTTGTTTCAGTGTGTATGCTGCCCCCAGTTCCCACTTCCTAGGCCCCAGTTTTAGCTGTCTACCTAATATGAATGTAGGAGTAAAGAGTTAGATAATATGTACATTGTTTGCAAAAGAGTCTACAAAGAGAATGGGTATGGTCTGGATTTTTGGTATAGAAACACTGAGAACCTTCTTTCCTTCTCACTATAGAAAGGAAAAAAATGTCACTTGATATTATTTCCTACCAATTTTCTTGCCTGCATTTACACAATAACAAGGAGATGTGGATCAATAATATAATCAATAACAAGAATTTAAAAAAAGAAAATTAAAATGCTACAAGTACCTTCCAGTCAAAACTGTGAAGAAAATTGATTCTCAGTTCTGTAAATGTTGAGTTTTAAAACATCTTCCTCTTGACACGTTGCATCAGGACAGAGCTAATTCTTTTTCTTAATTTTCTAGTGCCAAAACAAAAAGAAAACCCACTAAACACAAAAGACAGAGGAAGGTGAAAACATATGAACATAGAAATTGCAAAATAGCTAATATATTTTGTTCACATCACTCAAATTAAATTTTTATGATAACCCAAGCCCACTCCTTAGACTAAATCAGAAAAACTAACAATTCAAGTCTGGGTTTCACTAGTCCCAGCTGAGAGCTGCAGCTGTCAAGTTATTTCTCCATTTTGAAGGTGAGTCCCTTTTCTTGAACAATTCTCTGTCAGAACGATATATTTCCACAGCATCTAATTTGGATATCATGCCTTTTCCAATTTGTCAGAATTTCCAAATAGCCATAGCTGCAGTTGTCAAACTCACAGAATGGTTGCCTGAAGCTACTTCAAGCACAGAAATTTAACCTGGCATAAAGATTAAGTATTTTAATTTTTTTTCTTAGCATCTATTGCTGAGTCTTCTTTTTGCCAAATCAGCACTTGGGAATGGACATTTTCTGATGGAACATAGCGTTAACACAGGATAAGCTATTGTGAAAGTAGGACTCTGCTTTCAAAACAATATAGCCAACACTTTATTAGAATTTTTGACAATTTTTCTATCCTTCATTCTCTTCTATTCAGGAGAAATAACAGTTTACAATTTTCTCATTTCCTCTTCTCCTTTCTCCAGTCTCCGCAGCAGGGTCTGTCATCCTCCAAGACATGCATGCCACCCAAGGAGGCTATGCAATACACTAGTTGGGAGAAAGTGATATTTCTGAAAACAACAGAATCTGTTGTGCATTCAACTCCCCTTTTTCTTAGTACAAATTCACAGGTAGGTCTCCAAAAGACAGGAGGATACGAGGAGAAAACAGAAGGCTGTTGTAGCCCATGGTTTCACTCACCTCTAGGATAGAATTCCCTCATGCACAGACTGAAGTATGCAAGAATTTAAAGCTGAGATTCAATCACCATTGTCTAACAGTAATATTAGCATAAAATCAGCCAATTCAGCCCTTCAGAACAACAATGAAGCATGGTTGAATCCTGTGGTAAAAACAGTCTTGCAGCATTAAAGACATCCAAGGTAGCCCTGTCTGTGTGGCTTCAGCATCACAAATCAAAAACAAAGAAATGAACTGCATCTAGTGTACACAATGGTATGGTATTTAGCCTGCATTTTGTGATCTTGTTTTCTTGAGGTAACTTTTCGTGATGTACATTTCATTTTCTCTTTTCTTTCTAAAATAAAGTGTTCCCTGTAGGAAAAAAACAAACAAACAAACAACAACAACAACAAAAAAAACACAAAAGTATGATTTCTCCATCAGAAAATTTTTAATGTCTGATATTGCAAACTATTGATAACAGTTTCTAAAGAGATTTTTCTAAAATGGCAATCCATACGCTAGGAGACTCTTTTCAATTGCAGAAGGGTGGCTTGCAAAGTCTGTAAAGCAGCAGAACATCCTTCAGAAGAACCACGTAATATCAAATTCCCCAGTATATGTTTTGAATGATTTTTTTTGGTATTTCTGTCTTGTTAATGTATATATACAGTCTCAAATTAGCAGCAAAGTGACAGTGGATGTAAGGGAACATATGTAGTATGGATTGCTGAAAGAGCTGATTCATGTAAAATAAATTTTGTTCTAGTCCTTTGTTCTTCAGAGCAGAGGGTTATAGATACTTTGGTGAAGTTCCTAATGCCACAAAACTCCCAGCTACTAATGAATAGTTGTACTGACACAACACAGAGTAACTCTGTGTCCTGAACACTGTCCCTTTTTTCCTCTGCACAGTCTACAAGTGAGCAACACGCGCCTTGCCATGCACAAACCTTCATATGATGGAGATAGGAAGCATACAAAAGAGATTAACCAGGGTGAGAAGTGCACACCACTACACTAAAGTGTTAGCATTAGGACTAGATTAGAGAGATTAGAAAGACACCATGTTGAAGGAGTCTATCTAAATACACCTCAAGATCAGTCTTATTTGGTAGTAGACTAGTTGGTAGATTAGAACCACAGAATAGTTAAGGTTAGAAAACACCTTTAAGATCAACCAGTCCAACCATCCATCTACTACCAATATTGCCTGTTAAACCTTAGTATCATCGAATCACAAAGGCTGGAAAAGACCTCCAAGATCATCCACCTCAACCACCTATCACCAGTATTTCCCACTAAACAACATCCCTCGGTAAAACATCTAAATATTTCTTGAACACCTCTATTGATGGTGACTCCACCACCTTCCTAGATAATCTGTTCCAGTGCCTAACCACTCTCTCAGAGAAGAAGTTTTTCCTAACATCCAACCTGAATCTCCCCTGGTTCAGCTTGAGACCATTCTATCTAGTTCTCTCACTAGTTACAAGAGAAAAGGGGCTGTACCCCACCTCACCACAGCCTCCATTTTAGTAGTTATAGAGAGCCATATTGTCACTCCTGGGTCTCTTCTTCTCCAGACTGAATAATTCCTGTTCCATCAGACCCTCCTTATAAGACTTGTTCTCCAGATCCCTCACCAGCTTCATCACCCTCCTTTGACAACACTCCAGGTCCTTAATGTACTTCTGCAGTGAGAAGCATGTCTGTAAGAATCACACCTACATCTTTCTTGAACACCCCCAGGTGTGGTGACTCAACCACCTTCCAGGGCAGACCATCCCAGTGTCTGAACAGTCTCTCAGAGAAGTTTTTCCTGACATCTAAGCTGAATCTCCCCTGGTGCAGCTTGAGGGCCATTTCTCTCATCATACTACTGTTTCCTAGGAGAAGAGAATGATTCCCACCTCATCATAACTTCCTTTCAGGCAACTGTACAGAGCAATAACGTCTGCCCTGAATCTCCTCTTCCCCGGACTGAAAAATCCCAGTTCTCTCAGCTGCTTCCCATAAGACTTGTCGTCCAGTCCCCTCACAGCTTCATGCCGTTCATTAATGCTTTCAAAGTAATTTGTTTCCCCTTTTCTCCTCATTTATCTTCAAATTGTAAAGGCAGAAATTAAGTATTTATGGATTTGTAAGCATTGTGGAGCAGAGACTTTTATATATATCAATGTTCGGTTGACTCCTAAATAATGATGAGACCCTGACTGACCACCATCAAAACAAGCAGAAGAAATGCCCAAGAGAGATGTAAAATGCAAATTGTATTGACTGATGCAGCTGTTATAGCCTCCAGATATCCTGATGAACTTTCAGCCTCTGTGACAAATTGCTGCCAATCCTCTAATTCAGTGTAGGAAAGGTTTAAAAAGCAAAATGATCCACAACTTTTTTTCCTCATTTGCACAAGTTGAGAAAAGCAAGCTCATTTTGATATTTGAAGTGTGCAGGAAGGTATCCCCATCCCTGCATCGGATAAAGAATAGGTACAGCCACTTCCCACAGAACAGCAGCCATTACCTACGGAGTTAACAAGCCCCTTATTTTGGCATATTTGCATGTCATTCTGCTATTTCTAGATAAAAAACAAGCTGAATGGAGACAGTTTCTCAGCAAAATCACTGTGAAGATGAAGCACACATAAATATTATCCTGATATAATCTGGCAAGGTCAGGCACATACAGACGGTCATTGGAAAAAAAATACACATCAGAAGATGTCCCCAGAAGTACTGCTAGACTAAATATTCATTAATGTAACTCTGTATCTAATTTGTACATTGACCTGACAGATGTCTTGCTGTAGTTTATGGATATCTGCCATTATTTTGATAAGAGTACTCAAGATGTTATTTTGATAAAAGTGTATCAGATGTGTGTATGCACGTACATTTTTACCACTGTGAGGTTGCTAGGCAGGGGTGCTTCAGTGACTGTAGCCCCAGCACCACAAACACTGTCACTGGGTGATACAACACTCCCATACATCAGAAGATGTATCGTGACCACTGTGTATGTATTAAATGGGGAGGTTGGTGGGCCTGCATGTGGGAGGGGGTTGGAGATTCATGATCCTTGAGGTCCCTTCCAACCTTGGCCATTCTGTGATTCTGTGTTCCTCTCCCACAAATGTTCCTGGACTTATGAACAGAATCTGCTCTATTGCATAAATTTAATCTATTGAAATATATACACATAGCCAGGCCTACAACTGTAGATGAAATTTTGTTTCACTAGAGAAGCATCAACACAATTTAGTAAAAGAAGCAGCAATTTTTTTCTGTCAGTTTTATGTGTGGAAATGAAGGGCAGTTTTCCAAATGATAAACTGTCATAGTCCCTTGGAAAACTGTTCTGTAAAAATAGAAAGATTTAGCAGGAAAAATGATAAATTTTACTTTAAGAGGAAGTTTATAAGAGTTGCCAAAGCCTCTATCAAGCATCAGTTAGAATTAATTAAGCTAGGACAATTTTCACCATAAGTGTTAATCGTATACTTAGCTCAAGCTGTAAAGTCAGCACAAATTTACAGATAATTTCTCTACTGTCATTGCCTGGATGAGGTTTACTGTTCAGTAGAATTCATCAGCTACTTCAATTTCATCTTTAGCCAAACAAAACTGTGTTAAAATACACCACGTTCTCATTTCAGGTCCTTATATCTCTTGGCGACTCAGAACATAGTGGTAAGCTATTAAACTAGCTCAATCTTTTTTTTTTCCCCCCAAGTGTGGCTACAAACACTGCTGAAAATCACCATTTTTATGGAATTTCAGTGTTCTTCAGTCATTAGGTATGACAAATTTGGAGGAGCTAAGCACCCATGCGAGTGTTCAGTTCAAATATAGCTAGATAACTCAGTTTTTGTGAGACTGCACTCTATGCATGATCTGTAAAATGACCAAATTTAAATGAAATAATTGGAAACAAGGATGTTTTTACTGTTGTGAATGATGCCTGGACAGTTCAGGCAGCACAGCCAAGGAAATGGTAATCTGCAAGAGAGGAATCAAGGCAGAAAAGCTTATTGAAATGAGCTTTCCTGAAAAATAAGTAAGTCAGTAAATAAATAAATAAAATTACATTTGCACTAATATACATATGGATATCACAGTATGAAACTGCAGCTGGTATGTTATCTTGTGCTCTTTATAATCTTTATTATCAAGTAAAACTTTGTGTTCCAGAAAAACACTCTTTATCAGTTTCTCATTTCTGACTTCCAAAGATTCTTCCACAGGACACTATAAATACTCACAATACATCCAATTTAGCTCAGACTATTTCTACCCACTTGTTTTCAGGGAATTGTACTAAGAACTTTCATCCCATAACCACTTGTTTCTGCAGTAGGGACTGTCCTACCATGCCAGTGACACATAATCATCCTGACCTGTAGAGTAAACAGAAAACAAATCACTGAGTTTTGCAGTGCATATCTCCAGTCTCAGCAAATGAATGTCATTAAGCAGTTTGTCATGAGTAGGCATGTCACCCATTTCTTCTCCTCATCATATAGCAACAGTTAAAAAATAAAAAATTTGAAATAAAAAAGGGAGAGAAAATTCTACTCCTTGCAGACATTTAGTGAGAGAGAATGGAACTACACTTATGGTAAATACCTTAAATAAAAAGGGAAAAGTGATGTCAGAAGTCTAACACTATGTTGAGCACATGCTCTGTCACTGGGAGCATGACTGTATCTGTACAGATCCTACTCTTGCTTTTCTTTCCACCTCTTCAGTCCCACTGTCAGTGGAGAGCCCCCCGAAACAATGAAGTCCTCTTCTGTTAAAAGAGCCATGACTCCTTTTCTTCTATAGCCCTAAGTGTGATCTAACAGTCCAAATTTACTTTAAGATTTCCAGACTTTGTTCATAGGGTTTCTGGTTTGTTCCTTATCACAAGATTTTTGTATTCTGTGAATAAATTCACAAAGTGTCCTTAACACCTATAAGCTAGAAAGTATCAAAACTGTGTTTTGATATAGCTATCCATTCTTGGTACCTGCATGAAGGTATTATAATTTGTTTGTGTAATCAAACATTTGTTGTTTCAACAAGCACCATTCCAGATATGCTAGCTCTGGTAAGCAGATACGCTTTAAAATTGCTCTCTTTTGCAGCTCCAAGTCAATTCACACAGTTCCTGGGCTTGTATGAAGGAGAAAAGAAGCCTTTATTATGGCAGAAGTTCAACTTCAGCACATTCCTTGAGAAAAGAATCCTGTAACACAGGGCATCTGCAAATGTTGGCACAAGCAGTACATTTTGAATGGTTGGACCAAGGACCAGATGGATTCCAAGTCTGGCCCATTAGACAGGAAACCCTGAGCAGAGCAGTAAGCAGGAAACAAAAGGAACATGTGGACTATTGACAGTAGTCAAGATCATTATATAGTTTTGGTTTTTTTTTTCTATTTCAATTGCTAATAACATTTAATTGTTATTAACAGAGATTAGTTAGATCTCTCATTTTTGCCTGCCATCCCTAATGCCTGCAGGAATAACTCACAACACTTACAAAAGAAAAAAAAAAAAGGGAAACACCATGTGCAGATGATCTAATAGCCCACCAATACTTTCCTTCAATGCCTGACTTCCAGCCAGACAGTCTCTCAGCCCACATGTGGCTGCTCTGATGGTCACTGGACCTCTTGCTGAGGTGATTCAATTAATAAGATAAAAAAATACCCCAGGAAAAAAAAAAGATTCACAGAATCACAGGGGTGAAACAGGCCTCAGAAGGTCATCAAGTCCGACCACATTCCTGAAGCAGGTATCCTACAACAGAGCACCCAGATGAGTTTTGAATATCTCCATAGGAGACTCCACAACCTCCCCAAGCAACATGCTTCAGTGCTCCATTACCCTTACTGTAAAGAAGTTCTTCCACATGTTAATATAGAACATTCTATGTTTAAGTTTTAGGCCATAACTCCTTGTCTTACTGCTGCACACCACCAAGAAAAGCTTGGCCTCGTTCGTTTGCCTTCCACCTCCCTTTAGATATTTATAAACATGAATCAGATCCCCCCTCAGTTTTCTTTTCCACAGGCTGAACAGACCCAGGATACAGATGGATTCAACTCCAAAAGGTCAAGTGCCAATAGAGCCAGTATAAATTTCAGCACACTTGACTTGAGAAAGAGCTTTAAGACATTGACTCAAATTTAACATATAGGTGAGTTTATCCTGAAGAAATGGTAGTATCATTGGCTAATTAAAAGTCAGGGATAGATCTATGCACTGGTTTCAATTCATAGCTACAATTCGTGCATCATTCCTTGAATTAGGGATCACCACTTGGTTTCAGACTCCTTTGCAACTGCTATAAAATGCTTAGTTTGTATTATTACAGATAAATCAAGGCTTTCTGGGATCATATCCTACTACAGCACCATTGACAACAGGCTAGGCTACACTGAAGTACTAATGAATTAAAACAGAGGAAAAACCTGACCAGTAATCTTTGAATTATTTCCCTTTCTACTTTAAAGGTGCATCACCTGGCTAAGTAAAAATTTCACTTTAGTTTCAGCTGAAAACACTAAATAAGCCAGGTCAAAATATGCTATCAAACTGTAGTAATTTCTTTTTTATTATAGAAAAAGATAGATTTCATGTAGACACCTAAAGTGATTTTACATGAAAGATATAGACTGTGTGCATGATTGCATTGATACAGTGGTCCCAAATGGCTCCCTCAATAAGGTAACATATACGTCAGTAGAATTTGTTGACTAAAAAAAGCCTACTCTTAAACCTGAAATGTTAATACAATTTCCTGAATGGCAGGCAAGATAGAGGCATACACCTGATACTGTGTGGAGCTGAAGTACATTCCAAATTCAGCCCAAATGGTAGAGCTCAGCACTACTCACTCTACAAAAATACATCTTGGTTCCCTACAAAGCCTAGATCAATGAAAAAAAGGTTTTCTTTTCAAACTCTGAATGAAATGACTATTCAAAATTTGCTTTTTAGACTCTTGCTTTTTCTTTGTATTTTCCTTGTTTTTTTTCAATAAAAGACATATCTCAGTCTTGCAGTCTTTTGATGCTAATGTTGATTCATCTGTAAAAGAACCTTTCTCTCAGAGGAAGAAGACCTGGGTCTTCTTATCATTTTCTATATATGCCAAGAGAAACATAATTTCTTGTTTACTGAACACAAAAGACATAATATACAGTCATTTTTATTATAAAAACATTTTGTACACTGACTTTTTTGTACAACTTAATTATTAACCTCTAGACTCAGTAGAATGAATGTCTACAGAATAATCTATTACGATGCTGGTAATAATCATGAATTTATTCAGGCTGTGACAGAACACTGCTAGGAAATTACATCTTTGTACTGCATCTGTGTAAGATTTCTGCTCAAAAGGACTGTTAAAGCTGTCTCCTCTCATTTGGTAATATCACTCCCATCTTCTTTGCACTAATCTTTATCCATATGCTGTCAGGTGTTTGAATGAATAGGCAGAATGACTGTTCTCTTCATCAGTTGGAGCCAATAGTTTGAAAGCATAGAAGGTGGTATCACTATCATGTGGATATATTAGCTGTGAGTTATTTTCCAAGGATGAGAATGGGAATTCAAATTTATGAACTGATACGTGTTTACAGACTCTACAGTCATTTTAATCTGGTACAAATCATCTGTGCTTCAGAAAAGAGCTACCATCCATCTGGGCATAGCTCTTTATTCCTGTCTCCTGCTTCAGTCACTGGTAATTATCATGTGGCAAACCATAACAGGGAACTGATCCAGATGAAATTAACCATTTTTGGCAGCTCAGTTTTCAGTCAAAGTAACTCCCTATTACAACTCACTCATAGATCCACAAACAGTAATGGTGGTGTGAGCAAATCAGTATGAATGAATAGCCCATGATGTACAACAGCGGGGAACTCATTTTTTTAGCATCGGTAGCTAGTTATCCTTCTTAAGTTGATCATGGTCCAGTGGCTTTAATTAAACTAGTGCAGATCACTATGCAGATTACTTCACTTTCCTCCTTCTTATAGCCTCAGATCAATTAGTGACATATTCAAACTCAAGCAGCCATTCTTGATATGGTGTTAAAAAGAATGCTTCTCAGGGCATTTATGCTGCCTACTGAAACCAGTGGAAGATCTTGTGCCCAGGTCTCCATTTTACAATGAGGCAAATATACCAAACCATATACAATCCCACAAAATATCCCTTATGGTGATAAGAGCTGGTCTGACCAGCTCATGTTGAAAAAGTTTTCAGAGTGCACACAAATTATTCATTTGAACTATGTTAAGTTTTACACAGCTTTAAAAATCAACAGCTCCTAGGTAGCTATCAGAGGACCAACAAAAAAAAAAATAAATGAACAAGTAAGAATATAAGCCTCCAGCTGGCTCCTATTACATCTTTCCAGCCAGCATCCTCACCATGTAATTATTTAAGCGCACTCTGAGCATTCCCAAGCTAGACTGCCTCGACTTTTCACTTCTTCAGGGAATTATGAGTCACCCAATCAGGCCGCCAGCTTTACTTCACAGATGTCTCTATTCCCAAGACTTCAGTAAATGCCTGGGGAGACGACTGCTTTCCACTGCTTTCCATAATACTCTACGCAACCGACTTAAAAGTGCCCAATCTTGTCAGAGATCTGGTCCTAGCCCTAAACTGGAGTTTTGCAAATCAAAGGTTTCTGATCAACAGATGCTTTGGCTGCACTAGCCTTCACTGAATTCTGCATACAGTTTGAAGCCAAAAAAACCAACAGAGTAACTTGCCATGCCAGTGAGTTATGTCAAGCAGATATTACTTTTATTACTGTTAATGGGGATCACTCCAGCTACGTGCACACTAAGAGAAGCAGCGACTACATATTTAAAGGCATAACGTATACATATTCATTATATTCCAAGGACATGGGCAGAAATTCCAAAAATACTTAACATCTCTTGTGGTCATGGGATGAAGGATGAAGTCATACTCATTCTAAATTTCCAAACTTTTAGGGGGGAGGATAATCCAAACCAGTTCCCACTGATGTTACATTGAGCTGAGGCATCTGTTTTGCCATCTTATCTTCAACAGGTCATCTATTTTACTTTCTTATCTTCACTTGACAAGTTTCGTTGCCTCTGAATTCCATTCTTGAGCTTACATTTACACAAGCCTTCTGTCCTTCAGCTTGTATCCATTCAAGTCATGCAAAAGGTTGTTCTCACAATATGGAAAAGCTATTTTTATGATTCAGTTCTTTGCAGTACATCTCCCAGGAAGCAAGGGAAACCAAAGTTTTTCTCATTTTTGCTGCTACTTTTTTTTTCTTTTTCTTTTTTAAAATACTATACTACCCCTAATCTTCAGGAATTTATTGATCCTGAAGCTCTCAGAAATATTGAGTATCATACACTTGGAACTAGGTACTAACACAGCAAAAAACAGCATTGATTCTCCACACTTCATCTTTCAGAATACTCTTCTGTTTACACATTAGGAACTTCCATTTACACATTAGGAAACCAGAGTAGACTGCAGACCTACAATTTCCCAGATCAGCACAAGAGATTGTATGTATTAACAAAGTAACACCATGTTTTAAAAGAAGATAGAAATAAAAATCTGAACAAAGAAAACATCTGATTTGCTCACGTCCTGTTTGTTGGTACATACTTCATAGTGTGAATTTCTTTACAGTGCAGCTTCTTACAGATATATTGCCAGAAGTAAGCTGATTTTCACCATACTCTGGGAGGCACTGGACATGCAAGGTTGTTAAACCACTCATAACCTTCACAATTGTGAAGGAACAATTGTGATCAAGACTTAAGGAGTTCTTCTGTCCTAGTTGTTAGACACATGTTAACAGCAGAATAACTGAGTGGCGCCTGCTAGAGATCGTCCAGAGGAGTGCCACAAAAATGACACAAGGAATGAAATACCTCCCTTGTGAAGATAGGTTGAGACAGCTGCAGATGTTCAGACCAGAGAAGAGAAGGCTCCATGGATATCTGATAGTTGCTTTTCAGTATCTAAAAGACTATCAGAAGGAAGGGCGCAGACACTTTAGTGAGTCTGCTGTGATAGGACAAGGGAAAATGGTTTCAGCTAAAAAGCAGGAGGTTTAGATTGGATATAATGAGGAAGTTTTTTACAGTTAGAGTGGTGAGGCACTGGCACAGGTTGCCCAGAGATGTGGAAGCCCTGTTCTTGGAGACATTTAAGGTCAACCTTGGATCAGGCTCTGAGCAACCTGATCTAGCTTTAGATGTCTCTGTTCATTTTGGGAAGTTGGACTAGATGACCTTTAAGGATCCCTTCCTACTCAAACAATTCTATGATTCCAAGTTTTTCTTCTGCCCTTAACCATATAGACCCCTTGACCTCCTGTAAGATTTAACAGTACTGTACAGTATGTGTACTAACAGTACACCTAATACTTAACCACCTGTTATGTACATAGAGCTCAACCAAAATGCTGCGACCAGCTCTTTGATTTGCTCCACTCTTATCTTCACTGTGGTTCATAAATTGGATGTGTAGTTCTTACTACAGATTCTCTCAAATCCCTGGACAGAAGCGATTTCTTTCTCACAGATTCTGTTAGCAAACAGCAGTGCTTTTCTACACTGACACACCAACATCATCTCCATAATATAGCAAGGCAACAGCAGCATCTGAGCAATTTATATTGTCCTCGTTTGTTGTTTCATGTGTACCTTTTCACTGAGATTTCAGGGAGGAGGAAGAAGGAAACAAGATATCACAGTGATAAATGTTTACCAACTGCTTTATAGTTCCCCGGGTTGTTAGCTCTTGCACTTACAGAGTTGACTTCTGATCCCAAACAAATGGTACAAGGTGTTAAAAATGATCAATATTTTTTTACAACCATCTCCATTTTGAAAGTTATCTCCAGTGTGGTGTTGGGAATCTGACACCCTGGAAAATAACTATGCTGATACTGCATTTACTAAAAGCAAATAAACAAAAACCAAGGAGTATGATATTCTTGTGTTTTTTTATCTGTATTTATTTTTACCCTCCTACAGTCTATGGGGAGGGGAAAACCAGCAAACTAGATTCTAGGTGACAGCAGTTCAGCAGCTGATACTGTAACTTAAAAAGGTACTACCAGTTAGAGAAAGTAAAAAATGAGTATTTGGTCCTAATTCAATAATAATTAAAATAATAATAATAATTTTAAAAACAGTAAACAAATGTAATGTAAGTATAGGTGTTCTATTTTAACTCAAAACTCTAATGCACACAGCTGAAGAAAAGGCTTGAACTCAAACTAAAATATAAGTTGTTTGAATTGGAAATATTTTACTTCAGGAAACATTTTCATGTGCTGATAAACTCCAGACATATATATATATATATATATAATGAGTATGCACAGAAATTATGTATCTTCCACTTACTGTGAAACATCCTAATTAAGAACAGTATCTGCATTCACAGCAGTAAATGTGATGGCTTCCATGCGAATACTAAGGAGTTAACTTACATCCGCAAGAGAACAGTTGAGGTTAGATCAATTGGAGTTAACAGTGTTACTGGTGCTGTGAATGCTGTTCCCAGAACAGAGCACTCTTTCCTGCAAATGGCAAGCACTCCCTGTGGAAAGAGCCATTTCATGTCTCCAGACATACAGATATATTCTCTCATTGGATATCAGCATCCCCACAGGGGACACAAGATAACATGCCCTCAGAGCACTCTGAGTTCACTTCAGTGATAAGCGAGCTGAATAAATCAGAAATATTCCCTCACAAATTAAACTGGCCTTTTTACCTCACTGGACAGGGAGTGTTTGCTGCTTCCAAACCACTTGCCTAATGAGGACAAAGCTGCCAACCTTCAGGCATGATGTCTTGAAGACTGCAAGAGCTTGGCAATATTTTTAGCCAGTACAGTCAGTTCTTCATGAGGGTCTGGCTCGTATATCTGATGTGGGTAAGCCATGCTACTGTCTCTGTTATCTTGATTTGTGTTGTTTAATGAAAGTAGCCCTCTTCTACATGCCCTCAAAAACAAAACCTGCCGGCATTGCTGCAGTTTCCTCTTACAGCTTAGGTAAGAACAATATGCACTGCAGGATATTTTGGAGAAAATATGGCCAAAAGCCATTTAACCACTGTCAAAGCTGCAGGTGTTCTTGTCATTGTTGCTGAGGCATTGTAAAGTTGTGAGCATTCCTAGACCCCTTTAGTGTACATTGATAAATAAAATGTCAGATCATTTTGCATGGACTAGGAATGCTCTCTAATGGATTTGTCATTGCAAGAAGTTTCAAAGACTGTCTTCAGAATTTATGAATGGCTGTTGTGAAATAACAGATATCTATCAAGAATTTTGTGCAGTATTCTGCTGACAGCAATCTTGTGCAGGCTCTCCCTCTCAAAAGATCTCTCTCAAAAAGGCAAAATTTTATAAAACTAGAGCCCCCTGTAGGGACCCATGGCAGAGACAAGATTCTACAGTTCACCATACACTTACAACAGTTCTGCAGAATTTTCTTCTTTCCTAAGCAGTATGTGATGTCAGTGTATATACACTTTTTTTTTTTTTCCCCCCCCTCTAATAACAAGTAAACTGGAGTTGGGAACTTACTGGCGTACACTTTTCAGTGGTCACGGTTCCTTAAATCTCTACCCAGCTGTATCTAAATCCACTTTGCTCCACCCTTTAGCAGCACATGTTAATCAAGGACAGGATAGGGAGTCCCAATCCGAGAACCCACTCCCTTCCTGGAGCTCTGTGGGGGCTCAGCAAGAGTTACGTCTGGTAACTATGTCTTTTCTACGTTGCTGTGAGCTGGACAAAAAGAGAAAACTTTCCTCTGTCAACTTTTCAGCTTGTCTTGATACTGTATATGGTGCAAGAACAACTGCATGTAGCAGCCTTCAGTGAGGGACTTTGGACCTCTGCTCAAGCTTTCCTGGAGGAATATACAGTATTTCAGGCTGCGGGAAAATGTACTGGCGAAAACATCTTAGGTAAGGCTGCCTGCACTACCGAATATCCCCTCTAGATTAAGGATGGTTTGTCTTTTAATAGTACTTATTTTGATTGTGAATCGGGACAGGATAATGAAAGGAACTAACGTGCCTGGAACCGAAGGTGAAGGCCAATGTTCCCCTCTTGCTTTTGCTGCTTCTGTAACTAGATGGTAGTAACTCCACAGTGATAAAGATATGTACGGAAAGAGAACGTTTAACTGGTTGTCATCCAGAAAGTGTATGATATCTGTATCTTTCTGGAAGAAGGCATAATTACATAGGCATCATTACATAGGTAGTGGGAGGACGGTTAGACTGGATGATCTTGAACATCCTTTCCAACTTTGTGATTCTATGATTCATACACGTTCTTGTTTCCTCTTTCTCTCCCTTCTGTTTCTCTTCTGTTTTTTTCACTTTTTAAAAATTCATAATCTTAACACTGTTGGTGTGATAATTACTGCCGTTATCAAATATTTGTAGTTTATAATTTCAGTGCTAGATAAGTCTTTGAAAATGTTCCTTCCCTCCCTCGAACTCCGAACATCTTTTTTTGTTCCCTGTGTCTTATTAACAAAATCTAATTCACTTATTTGACTTTCGTAGAATTCTTTTCATTGTGACTCTGATGTGGCAGGCCATTCATTTAGGAAAAGGTAAGGAAAACTTTGTTTTCCCACTGCTCCTTGTTTCTTTTATAGATTTGTAGTGTGTATTGCTTCATTACGAGCTATCCTTTCATTTTTGCACTCCATTTCAAGGCCGTGAAAAAGAAGAACTTGAAAAAAATGTGAAAAATGTCAGCACCACAGCACAAAAGCAACAGCCTAAGAATTCATTGACAATTATAGATGCTTTCAGTGACATGAATCAGAGTTACCAAAGCAGAAAGCAACAAGGTTCCAGGGAATTTGTACCTTTCACTGGGATTACAGAGAGTAGGTAACTTTATTCGCTTAAACAATGTCAGAAAATCGTTCGGTTTTTTTGTTTCTGAGGGTTTGTTGTTAATAGAATACCATAATAATCCTTTGATTGTTCTCCTGGGCCCTGAGTTGGTGGAAATCTTCCAACCTGTTGGTTTTCTATGGTAGTTTTTAAATTTTCCCATGGCATGTTACGAAATGTTGCTAAGAATTTAAGGTAAAAGTAGCAGTAAAAATCTCTCATCTGCAAAATGTTTCACACTGATAAAATAGAATGTTGGGAAATAATAAATATTTGGACTCTCGGACTTGGAAGGGAGTTCATAAAATTTTGTAAAGTCTCCTCTATTTTGTAAAATCAATCGTGACCAAAAAGTATTTCACGAAAACAAAAGAAATTGAGCAGAAAAGCTCTATCTCAGGCATCACAGAAAAGCCTGTGGGAACGTTCCCTTTCAGACTCATGACTAAGCGGCACTTCTCCCTAACAATGCCTCCTTTCTTCGAAAATTAGCAGCATTTCCCTGTAATTGCTCTCTTTCTCCGTGTGACTGAGACATGCCTCAGTCAAAGTGAAATAATTCACTTGGGTACGTGCTGCGTCTGTGGGACATGCCAGACCTTTCTTCTTGACCATGCCGTAATCCCTGGTAGTTTGCTTCTAATCCCTAACAAAACAAACTCGGCCTAACTATGCAAACACTCTTAACAAGCAGCTAATTTTATTGTCTCTAAAGACAATAGAACTATGTATGTTTTGCAACTGGAGAGAACAAGTGAGGAAAAAGGGAAGTTCACAGCCCATTGAATGCTTGGTAGACCCAGTGTTGTCTTGCTTTGTAAACTCCTTAATACTGTCTCGCAGGTAAAAATCTGAACAGGAACTGCTGCCAAAATGGAGGGACCTGCATCCTAGGGGCTTTCTGTGCATGCCCAAAGCATTTTAGTGGCCGACACTGTGAACTAAGGTAAAGATTAAATCAAAACCAGGGAGCTCAAGTTCTGTCTGGCTATATCTTGTGGTAAATATCTCCCTTGTCCTTGACAGAAAGTGCGGCAGCATTGCCCATGGCGACTGGGTGATGAAGGGCTGCTGGCTGTGTCGGTGTCTCTATGGCACTCTGAAGTGCCTCTCTCAAAACTTGCAAGACAACTGTGGTAAGGGTCAGTGGTAAATTGAGGGCTTATTTTATTGTGGGTTTGTTGTTTTTTTTTTTTTTTTTTTTTTTTTTTTTTTTTTTTTTACTGGGGGGCAGCAGAATTTTTTTCTGAAATGTTGGTTTACTTGAAGAAATGCTAGATGTGCTCTATTTTAACTTTTTTAACTCTGTTTTGCTTCAGAGAATGTCAGTGAAATAGTGAATAACACAACTATTGCTTTATATAACATAAAATACTGGGAAATCTTTATAATCCTGTTCAGCAGAAAACTATTTTTCCCATTTTAATTTGAAGTTACAGGGATGAATGTTTTCTTCTTCTGCAAAATCTGCATATGCTTGAGTTTCTACACAACTAAGCAATTTGTATAACAAAATTGCACAGTAAATCTATATATATATATATATTTATTTTTTTTTTAAATCAGGAGAAAGAGAAAACAGATGTAAACTATTGTAGTAGTAGAGAACAATATTAAACTAGAGAAATAAGTGCTGAAAATTATAGTATAAGCTGCTCAACACATACAAGTGGCTAAAAATTAGTCTGAATTCTGTGGGTTAATTCTCAGAATACTGCTTTATGAAGTTCTAACACTGAGCATTCTACACAAATAATGTACAGTCAAAGCCATGGCCAGTGTACAGTAGCAGCATATGATCTCCTCAAATGCACTATATTTGTTATCTTTGGAATTCAGTTGGTTAAAAAAAAAAACAAACAAAAAAACCATATAAAGGTAAAGCTCTGAGCATTTTTAAATGCAGTATATCAACAACATTGAAAATTTACAACATTGCTTTGTATATACTTACTTTCCATGGAAAACTGAAAGCTGTTATAATTAACATTTTCAATATCCTGAGATTATTAATAAGAGTTTAATATTATTTTATCTCTATATGCAAAGTTAGTGCATAATATTCTTGCTGTCCTCCATTCTTAATGTTTCACTCTTACCTTGTCAGCATCAAAATTACAGTTTGGCACAAGAGAGAAAACTTACCTAGTCTCACTTGTACCCAAAATAACTACCAGCCTCTTCTTTCCTGACCAGATTCCTATCTGTGTAGCACTGCATTATGAACCTGCAACTCCCGATTTATACTATGCTTCCAGAAATAAACTGTTATTTAACAGCTTGAGTCTCTCAAGTCCCTTGGAAAGGTTAAATTCTTATATTTGCAAGCCACAGATAAACAAGCAATCAAAAAACAAACAAAACAAAACAAAAAAAAAACCTTTGGCCTTGAAAGTTTTCTTTTTTTTTTTTTTTTTTTTTTAATTACATGAAGCAACTAACTGGCAGCAGTTAAGCTCTTCTGAGGAGTTAAATGTTCTAATGCTTTAGCTCTCTTTAGCATTCAGTTTTGAATCGATTATTTCCTGTTACAAAAGCAAAAAGCCTAACAGACCTGGCCATGTTCAGTGAAGGCAGTAATGTTCATTAAAAACTACTCTCCAGTTCCACTTAATAAAGACTGTAAAAGTAATACTGGAAAACCAGTACTTCAAGCAGAGACTCAGTGGCTTTCACATGTGTGAGATGATGGCTTTCTGGCTTTAACCTGGTTAGGGTTAAAAGTCTACACGCAGACTTGGTGCGTTCCTCTTGTGAAGATGTTGCTTTTGCTTGGTATTTACTTTTGATTATTCTGAGATTAATGCCTGCAAGAGCTGATAAGTGATATCAGTTGCTCCTCAAACGATCACTGATGGGACACTTATTCACAGTTTCTCTCTTGAGAATAGCTTCTTTGATTGGTTTTAGCAGCTGATACTTTCAACTTAAGTACCTGTGAGATGTTTCAGAAGTTCCAAAGTATGTTGAAAATCCTCGTTATCGTTAACCATTTTATTTTCTTGATACTTTCGTAGAACTGAGAAGGGAAGAGGAAATTATCAGACTGTATTCTAATGGCCCAAGATTACAGCAAACAATGTCTGCACTGATTTGCCTTCTCACCTTGCTCCTGGAGCTCTGCGGCTGGCAGTTGTGAAGCTGAACAGAAAGATTATATCAGGGTTCCTGTAGCCTTTAACATGAGTTGAACAACTCCTTCTTTAGTAAACTGCAGAAGACACTTATACTTACATATCTAAAGCATATTATGAGGTGTTAGGTAATGATGAAATGCTTGGTTTATTATAAATACAGATTATATAAACATGAAGTATTTATTATTTTATTATTATTATATTGCTACTACCAGTGTCTATTTCCAACAGTTCTTTAGTTTTAAAATACTGTTCTTTCAGTGGAAGAAAATAACTAAAAAATAACTAAAAATAACTAAAACTAAAAATGAATTATCTGGACTAGTATTAAATGGGGAGGTTGGTGGCCCTGCATGTGGCAGGGAGGTTGGAGATTCATGATCCTTGAGGTCCCTTCCAACCCTGGCCATTCTGTGTGATTCTGTCATCTCCATGCCTCAAGTATAGTAAATTACTTCAATTTCGTTTGTATCCTATACAACTACTTTAAATAAATAACAGTGGTTTTATTGTCCCTGAAGAGCTTTACTGTTTGGTTTTATTTAATATGAAAATTTTGACTACCATCTGGTTACCCTATTGTATTCAGTAACAAAATGGTAACAAAAGGGCAGGTAGCACGAACAGCCTGAAACTTAGAAAGATAAGGAGGATTTTAATAGGATTTCAAACACTATTGTTATGGAAGAACTAGAAGTTAGAAAGCTTTTCAGTTCTTGTTGTTATTCATTGTAGTTAAAATTGTAACTATGCATAATATTAGGCAGGAAGTAAATGTTTCTGAGGAACACAGAGCATATAATCATTTGTTCTTTGAGAGTTTATTTTGTTTTGTATCCTAAAAATTAAAGCCCTTTTGTTTATAAAAGGGCAGTGAAGGGCAACCTCTTTAATATTTTTCATTAGGAAATATGTCCTGAACTATATATGTTATTTAAATATGACTATTTCTAGGCTGTGAAATAAAATCTAAAAAAAGAAAAATATTCGGAAAACGTAACTGCATTTGTGATGCAAGTTGATAAGACATCAAATACACGCTTATTTAAAAGAAAGAAAAAAAAAAAAAAAAAGAAGTAAATGCCAGGCTAAACGTTCCTTCATTCTCTCTGTGAAGCTACTGCACAGAAACAATCAAATTTTAATTTTATTGGCTCTAAAGATGCTACTGATTTTTAAAATCACCAAGGGGCTTTAATGACATTCAAAAATTAAGTAGATGCAATTCTTAATTTTTAAAATAAATTTTCTTGGTGCATCAAACCAAGACAAAAGCCCAGTTGCTCAACAGAAAAAATGCATTACCAATAAATGTTTTAATAAGTTGAATCAATGACTATTCCATAACTTCTATAGGGAGCCACAGTGTGAAAACAAGAACACACAAATACTACAAAGTATTCAGGCTGCTCCTTTGAACACCTTGGAGTTAAGAAGTAATGTTTTTTACCACATATAATATAGTGGACCAGAAATGGCTTTTTTTCTCGTAATATCACCACTATCCTGTCTGTACTCATATACCTATGTTTGCACAAGCTTTAGAAACAGGGTGCTATCTAAAGGCAATTATATATCAGAGAGTGAACTGGAGGAAAATAGCCTTGATTTATCAGACACTGACTTATGATGATATCCCATTGTGAAAGCATCTTTGTTTATCATAAAACATACCTGGAAAGAAATATGTAATGTGAAGGCATGTAATGACCTTAAATATACTTTACTTTTTGAGGGAAAGTAGCAAAATAAGTGGAAAGTAGACTGTACAGTAAAATACATCAGGAGTAATACTTAATTTTTTATCTCTATAGAAAATGTACAGAACCATAAGAAACTGCAGCTGACAAAAGGAAAGAATGACCTAATAACAGAATTTATGACAGAAGAACTATTTCTGTTGTAATAATCCACAGCAGATTTTACCAGAAAGACTTGATCTAGAGTAACTCCTTATGCAGATAAGCCTATGTCCCTGCAGACTCACCCTGATGGAACTATACATTATCAAATTAGTTTATCAGTGTACCCAAACAGTAGCCCAAGGCATGTAATTAGAAGCATCAAGGTATATTTTTAAAGCACTGCATAGGAAACCTAGTTGTGTAAGTAATTCCAACTAATGTCAGTGTAAATTTGTGGTAAATCTAAATGCTAGGATTTGAAAATTTTATCCTATGTACCTAAAAGGACTGGCAGACATTTTTTGTGCTTGCTATTTTTTTATGATAAAAAATAATTTTCCCTATTTTATGCCATTTACATTACTAGGAAAATTTTACTAGCAAATCTGAAAATGATTGTTTTAATACTATTTGGCATCTGCTGTATTATGGTGAAGTACATGCTCACGGTGAGTTGCAGAGGTATTTGCCTGGCCTGTGTGTCAAGGCTCTGTAAGATGCCGTGAGTAGGCAGAACAAAAAAAAGAGTCTGTTATCCTTGCATACTTCTGAGACAGAAATGTCCACAGGAGTTGAGTTTAATAAAAATAAATATAATAAAATAAATATAATAAAATAAAAATAATTAAAATAATAAATAATTAAAATAAAGGAAAAGAAAAATTTTTTAGGATCTGATCAATAAATAGTCTTGTACAAAAATTAAATAATTTTAAAAAAAGAAAAAAAGATGAAAATTGGAAGTTCTGAAGAACAAAGGAAAGCATGCAGCCTCTACCTTGCTTAGGTTAAGTCTGTCTTCACTTTTATCTGTCTCCATCTGCTTGCAAGAATAGATGAAAGAAAACACTATTTTCTTTCCCTACTGGCCTGGCCAACCTTCAAACACCACAGTTACAGTCACTTCAGTAAGATTTGTTTGTAGCAAACAGTGATGCTTGCTATCCAGCCTCACGCTAACTCTTTTTATGGGTCTCTCCATCAAACCTAGCACATCTTAGCAAAATAGACAATCTGTTGCAACAAGTTCATGCATGTGCCCTTTCTATGTGGCCACATTTGGACAAGGGAAAAGCACTCAAACAGCATTTATTAAATGCTTCATAGGTCTCACAGCCATTAGACTTTCCACTGTTTGCAACTGACTCCAACAACAAAACAAATGCCTGGAATCTGCATCTTTGCCCCTGCAACTGGTGCAACTCCCTCATCTCCTCAGGGCACAAGGCAGAAGAGAGCCCCAGAAAAGGATGCCTTTTTGTAGACGGGGCAGCCTTCTTCACACCATGTACCCTTCACTTCCTTGCAGCACTGTGCTACGCAGAACAGAATCATAGGATCACAGAAAAACCAAGGTTGGAAAAGATCTCCAAGATCATCCAGTCCAACCACCTATCACCAATAGTTCTCACTAAACCATATTCCTCAACACAAAATCCAAACATTCCTTGAACACCTTCAGGGTAGGGTCAGTGACTCCACCACCTCCCTAGGCAGCCCATTCCAGTACCTGACCACTCTTTCAGAAAAGTAGTATTTCCTAACGTCCAGTATTTCCAGCCTAAATCTCCCCTGGCACAGCCTGAAGCTGTTTCCCTCTAGTCCTATCACCAGTTTCACAAGAGAAGAGGTGGACCACCAGCTCGCTACAACATCCCTTCAGGTAGTTATAGACGGTGAAAAGGTCTCTCCTGAGCTTCCTCTTCTCCAGACTGAACAATCCCAGCTCCTTCAGCCGCTCCTCATAAGGTCTGCTCTCCAGACCCCTCACCAGCTTTGTTGCCCTTCTCTGAACTCGCTCCAGGGCCTCAATGTCTTTCTTGCAGTCAGGGCCCAAAATTGGACACAGTACTTGAGGTGTGGCCTCACCAGAGCTGAGTAGAGGGGGACAATCATTTCCCTGCTCCTGCTGGCAACACTGTTTCTGATACAAGTCAGGATGCCATTGGGCTTCTTGGCCACCCAGGCACACTGCTGGCTCACATTCAGCTGAGCATCAATCAGTACCCCCAGGTCCCTTTCCTCTACACAGTCTTCCAGCCACTCTGCCCCAAGCCTGTAGCATTGCCTGGGATTGTTGTGGCCAAAGTGCAGGACCCTGTATTGGCCTTGTTGAACCTCATCCCATTGGCTTCAGCTCAGCTATACAGCCTGTCCAGATCCCTCTGTAGGGCCTCGCTACCTCCAGGCAGATCGACACTTCCAGACAACCTGGTGTCATCTGCAAACTTACTGAGGCTGCACTCAATGCCCTCATTTAGGTCATCAATAAAGATATAGAAGAGGATGGGCCCTGGCACCAACCCCTGGAGAACACCACTCATGATCTTGAACTCACAAACTTTGCAGGGAAGTCTGCCGTCTGCTCTAACAAACTATCAATGTAAAGGAAATGATCCATTTTGAACCTAGTGCTCTAAGGCTTTCTAATACAAGCCTGAAAAAAACAGTTTACAGACAGTAGAAAAGTGTAATTTCTTTAGCTCTTTAAGTATTTGATAGTTATCTCTCAAGGCAGTTGATAGAACCTAATGGATTATTTTCTTACTGTTATTAAAGTGCCTGTCACCGCAAAGTCTGGCTGCAAATTACAAGGTAAAAACCCTGGGTGTGCACACTCCCCTGCTTCCTTCATGTTTTTATTATCCCTGGTGATTTTGCTGCTTTTTTTTTCCATCTTCTCCATGCTGCTCCTAGACCCCAACACTGGCAAGTGCATCATTCACCGGAAGACAGCATCATCAGAAGTTAACAATAGAACTCCTAACTTTGCAGTCAGATACAAGTGTGACATTGAATATAACACTAATAAATGTCTTCTTAAGCCTCACAGTACTAAAAAAAACCAAAAACCTGAATATATCCAAAGCAAGTATCTGAATGCAAGGTATCTTTACCTCCCTCCCTTCCTTTCCCCCTCCCTTCCTTTTTTTTTTTTTTTTTTTCATTCTCTATTTTTTATCAGTTTTTGTTTTCTTTCTCTCCTCTCTTTCTCTGTTTCCTTCTTTCTTTCCTTCTTTCTTTATTGTTTTTTCTTCTTCTTGTTTTTAATGCAGTCTTCAAAAAAGGAAGATACTATTACCTACTTCTTTCACTACAGTTCCCTGTACATATTAAGGCTGCATATACTGTTAACATGTAGCAAATGCTGCTCATTTTGTTAGCATAGAATGAATGAGGTAATTTCTCTCAGGCAATTGAAAGTAAGAAAATTTTGACCATTGAGACGAAAATACGATTAGGTAAAGGTTATCATAGAACTAATTTTATGGGCACTAAAGCAGTATTTTTCAAGTAGCTTTCTTATGGCCATTCCACTCATGTACTAAAATCAAACTTACAGAGAACAAATAAGTACGATCTGACCTACTGCAGGGCAAAGGAGTGATTCTTGTTTCATTGAGCAAAGACTCACAGAAAGCAAAATAATTACCTTTAATCTTATCATTATATCAAAGGGACTCAGGAACCCACTTGCTGGGTTAAGTGTATGAGAAAGACAAATTACCCCAGCCCTGCATGCATGGATCCTGAGGTGCTGAATACTAATTTTAGAGGAGTTTTATCAGATAGGCAGATGAAAAGAATTAACAGAGACTTGTTACTTTTCAAGAGTATATGCTTTGTCAGGCTGCTAGCAACAAAGTTTGACAGAGCACCAAGATAAACAACTTAAAAAGACTTGAAAATATTTGCTTTCAAAAATCATTATTTGGTATAGATTTTCAGATTCTGGAACATTTTATATAATGAAGATAGAAAACAGATATCTTCGTAACATCATTCAGGCACACTATAAATAAATACATGATGATGGATTAATTAAAATATTCAGTCTTGCAGATCAATGCTAAAGAGAAAAATGTGCAAGTGCTTGAAATAACATTCCCAAGAGATGAATTAAACATCTGCAGCATTTAATGTTTTCTCTTGACACTCTCATGCACTGACTTCGTTATTTTGTGTATGTGATTATCTTAGCTACAGTAAAAATATCTTTTTAATAACTCAAAATATATTGAAACAGGTGCTACGATATATGTTGTCTGGTCTCATTTACAGTGTTATGCTGCTCCTGAATAGTAATGAGAAGTGCTGCTAGACAAACTAAAATGTTGTTCTAACCTCAGAAGAAAAGCTGTGGGTAAACAGATTTACCTATTAAAAAAAACATTGTTCTCAGAAACTAAGACTAAAAAGGGACAGATGTGGTAGTTATGTGGTAGTTATGCCAGTGTTCCTCCAAAAGACCAAAACACTAAGGTCAGGAAAATTTTTATGATGTTCTGGGCAGTGAACTGCTTTCTTTTTGTAACATGGTGACAGGATTGTGCTGGCTGTCAGTTTTCTGACCCTACAAAATCTTTACAGACTTACAATGCTACATCTCTGCCAGTATTAAAAGCACAGACATGTACCTCTTCTGCTGATTCAATTATTAGCTATAGTCGATTATTGCTATAGATGATTCTGCAGTTAGTAGGTCTACATTTTTGTTGAAGGTTCTATGCTTCTCCATAGATTGACTTAGAGCACATTTCCTTGGAACTCTTCATCATCTGCACTTACGATTTAGGCAGGAGTAAAAAATGAGAATATACTATTTATAATTTTGTTGAAACTTTTTTGTTGCTACCAGGTTAGAAAATAAACTTCTCCACCATAATGCTGTCTGCAGTGACCATAAGCCTGGAAATCTATGCCCTAAGCCTCCTCTTGTTGTTGATGTATTTACTGAAATATTTACTGATGTTTTTCACCTTAGTGGCCATGTTCAGTTCTAGCTGGGCTTTGGCTTTTCTAATTTGCTTCCTGCCCAGCTTCACTACATACCTGTAATCATCGTAAGCAGCTTGCCCAATCTTTCAGAGAGTGGAACTTCCCTTTTTTTCCTGAGTTTCAGCCGAAGGTCTCTGTTCAGCCAGTCTGTCCTCTTTGCCCATCAGCTTGTCTTCCATGACTTGGGGACGGTTAGCTCCTGCACCTTTAAAATTATTTCCCTAAAGTATTCCCAGCCTTCCTGGGCTCCCACACTCTCCAAAACTACCTCCCAAGGGACTCGCTCAACCATTGTCCTAAAGAGGTTTAAGTCTGCCCTCTGAAAGTCGAATGTGGCGGTTCTGCTGACTCCCTTCCATGCTTCAACAAGGATCAAGAAATGTAGCATCTCAAGGTCTCTATGCCCCAGATATCTCAAGGTCTCTAACCTCCAACATTTACACAAGACCTTCTCTGCTAACAAACAGCATTTCCTAATTCTGTTAACAATAACTTCCCAGTATTGGCTCTTTCACCAGCTGTGTCAGGAAGTTATCTCCCACACACCTTAGGAACCTCCGGGATTGTTCCCTATCCTCTGTATTATAAATCCAGCAGATGTCTGGGAAGTTGAAGTCCCCCACAAGAACAAGGGAGAGAGACCTTGAGACGTCACCTAGCCATGTATAAAGTGTCTTGTCCACCTCTTTATCCTAGTTGGATGGCCTGTAACAGACTGTCACGATAATATCAGTCTTACTGGCCTTTGCTTTTATTCTGACCCATAAGCTCTCAACCATCACCACAATCATGAATTTCCACACATTCACATTCTTTCTCAACATAGAGGGCCACACCATCACCTTTCCTGTCTTGCCTGTCTCTTTTGAAAAGTTGGTAGCCATCTATCTCGGCACTCCAGCTGCGTGAATCATTCACAGAACACAGAATCACAGAATCACAGATCACAGAGTTATTCCGCCATGTTTCCGTGATGGCTGTATCATAGCTTTCTGACCACACAATGGCCTCCAGCTCCTCCTGTTTATTACCATGTTGCATGGGTTAGTGTAAAGGCACATGAGCTGGGCCTCCTTTTGAGTGGCAGTAGCCCTAATACCCTCACAACCATATTCAGATGTTACCACAGCCATAAACCTCACACCAACCCTTGTGTTCTTCCAACAAAAGGGTGGGCCGTCCTCCTTCACCAAGACACAAGACTATGGGATCATACTAGCACATCCCTCTCCTACAAACACTGGGACGTTACATCCAGGTTCCATTCCAGTGACCCCAGTTACACCCCCACCCTCCTTCGTACCTAGTTTAAAGCTCTATCAATGAATCTTACTACTCCTGTCTTAAGACCCCTTTCCACCAGTGGGAGAAGCTACTCCTATTGGTTGCCAGCAAGGCTGGTCTTGTGCAAGCAAAGCAGAGGTCAATGTCTGGCATGACACTGCGTCACAACATGAAAAAAGAGCATGTGCTCATGACAAGACAGCAGGGTACCCTGGTGAAGTAAAACAAAATGACCAGAAAACTTGAGCAGTTAATCTATAGAGAAGCCTATATTTCTGTAGGCAAAACAAAACAAAAGACATGGACCAGAGAAGAAAACACCTTTTATATTGTAAGGTGAGGTACTATTATGTCCTGATGAAAAGTGACATGACAGTGGAAAGCGTCTTGTTTCTTGCTATTTCAGTGTTATGTTTCAGATATAATTAAGCTTAGTATACCTGAAAGTTTCTGCTTTTGCTAGTTCAGCTACTGAAATAATTATCAGAGAATCCAAATTGTAGAGGTTGGAAGGGACCTCCAGAGATCATCTAATCCAGACTCCTTCTAAAGCAGCCTTGCTGGAACAAATTATACAGGCAAATGCCCAGGCAGACTTTCAATGTCTCCATATATTCTAATCTGCAATCATTCTGGGTAACCTGTTCCAGTGTTCTGTCACAGTTAAAATAAAGAAGCTTTTAAAAGAAAACAAGTTTGTATGAAACTTCCTGTGTTCTAGCTTGTGCCTGCTGTCCTTTGAACGGTCACTGGCCAACAGTGAAAAGAGTCCTGTCCACTTGACTACTGCCCTCGCATACTTATAAGCACTGATAAGATCTCCCCTTAGTCTTTTCTTCTTCAGGATGAAGAGTTCCAAGTTTCTCAGCCTTTCCTCTTACAACAGATGCTCTCAGCTCTTAATCTTCTATGTAGCCCTCCACTGGACTTTCTCTAGAAATTTCCTGTTTACCTTGAGCTAGGGAGCCTAGAACTGGACCCAGGAATACAGACATGGCCTCACCAGGGCAGAGTTGAGCATGAGGGTCACCTTCCTTAATCTGCGATCAAGGCTATGCTCTTTTTAATGCACCCTAGGATACTATTGGCCTTCTCAGCCACAAGATCAGTATTATTGTTAGATGGGATCTATCCAGACTGCCAGATTAGTAAATTGAGTAATAAATGGCTGCTGAGTCATTTATTTTGTCAGACTGGTTATTGGCCCACATCCTGGTGGCTTTTCCCCATATCTGGACTGGAATCCAAGCATTCAGACTTAATTTCCACTATGCAGACAGCAAGATGCTCAGCTGCAGAGTAGCATCAAAAAAGGGAAAGAGATACAGGCCAGGAGAAGCTCCTTTTGTGATCACCATTCAGATTTTCTACTAATACTTCTTGTGTACACACTGACTAGGAAAGGAGCCACAATGGTAGTCCAGAGTGCAGAGTTCAAAAGAGCCTGAGTATGTTCTCTGAAGCCATTCCTACACACTGATTCGATTCTGAAGAATCTTCAGAGCATGTTGATCTTCAATTTTCTTCAAGGAGAATTTTTAAATGATTGCTTACTTAAGATTATTTTCTGGATAATTCAACTCCAGAACAACTTTAGTATAGAATAAACTGATTCTAAAGGAATTTTACCTTTAAGTTTAAGGTATTGCATAATCCATGTTATGAAGGTTCTTCTACTTGCAAGAGATATAATGGTACCTCATATTAAACATTTTAATATTTCATCAGCAATTTATGTGCCAAAAAGCAGGTAAGGAAATAATTTATTCTGCTCCTTTTCAGAAAAATTTTCTTTGCCAATACAATGTTTTATTTTCATTTTTTGTTCGTTTATTCATTCTCGTTCGTTAATTCACAGTGATCCTCTTTCAAGAATTAAAGGCAAAATTTCAACTCTTGAATGTAATATTAGCATTTAAATCCGTATTCGGAAAATGATCCAAGTGGTCTAATTGCCCAAAGCATTCACAATTGAAGAGCATTTATCTAAATTAATCTGTGGTAGGAAAGGAAACAGTAAAATATTTCATTTTTATTTATTTATATTTGTTTTAATCCTCCGTCAGATTTGGACGTTTCGTAGCTTACAGATCTGTGTCTTCAATTCATTTATCAGATCTTGCAACTAAAGCAGCTTTGCAGCTTTCAGGATGCCCGGGTCTGCTATTGCATAATGGCCCAGGCCACTCACAGTTCTCTTGTAAATATGTGATTATAGTATGTCATGACTTAAATTTTACTTAACACATACCTGATACTTTTGTAATCTTGCCTGGGATGTTTGCTCACTGAGGATTGTTTTAGTCAGAGGCTTTTTAAAGACAGATTCTAAGAGTTAATGATCAGATTGGGTCACAAGTGTTTACAAGAAACGTGCTGGTGACAATCTTGAACATCTGATACTTCTTTACATTACCTGATTGAGTGCAAGAGTTAAAATCTGATTTCTCTCCAGGAAGCACACATGAGAGGTAAATGGGCCCTCAGATCTCACATTCACATTCTTCAAGGTCTTAGGTCCAGCCTAAATAGGCAGGGCTGCCTTTCTAATGTTAACTGATGCAGTCAGAACAGGACCCAAGCAACAAAACACAATGTGTTTCTCAGTTTGGTTAATTGGTCACAGTAAATCATTGCAGGCCAGCACAGATATGTCCTGAGGCAGTAATTCAGCCAGAGCCTTTCCTGTTTGTGCACCATAAAAGGAAAGTAAGTAGAATACAAATACTAACATCTAAATATTTTAATTGAGCTAAATTAGTTCTCATTAAGCTAAGCTACAGATACAGCATCCCTGTGTTACTTTACATTGGGACTCCTACTACAGATTTATTCAAGATTGTTAGCTTTCATTTTTAGAAAGCAAGAATGATTCCTTAAGAGCCTTAACCATCCTCCTAACCTTACTTTCTCAAAAAAGGTTCGCAAAATCACCCAAAGATGATTTGGAGAAATATTTGAGCATCCTTAAAGAAAGCAATGATGTAATATTTTTATCTGTCATAAATGTGGAAGTGTTGGACTCTTAAGTTCTGATTAATATGGAAAGAAGATAAACAGATGTGAAATTCATATACCATCTTATCTCTCCAGTTTGCTCTGGATGAAATAACTGACATTATCTCTTGGAAATTAATGCTAACAAGGTTCCCGCAGACATCTTCAATATTCTTGAAGCAAACTTGAAGTCTCCAGCATTCCCAATTCATCCCATAAGCTAGATTTCACTTAATTCTAGCTTTAAAAATGTGGCTATATAAGAAGCATAATGCAGCTATGTATGAAAAGATGCAGAAGACTGCATCATTTCACCAAGATCCTATTAGATCTCTAAAAATAAAACATAGAGGGCGATAGAGCAGCCTCATCCCTAGCTCAAAGAGTATGTGTAATAAAGCATACTCCTCACTGGTTGATTTTAACATAACCTCAAAACTCTCTTTCCTCTGCTCATTAAATTGATGCCTGAAGGTGTCTGGAGCAATTGAGTTTCCTAATTCTGATACCATAGCAAAATATAAGAACATCCAGGCCAGATTTGCAGGCAAATTCAACTCATAGAAACCTCTCTGGACAAGTCCCTGAGGAAGTTCATTTGATGTGGACTTTGGGTAGTTTCAAACACATGAAAATGCAGAGAGAGAGCAGGTGACACCAGCAGTCTTTTTCTTTCTTTATAGCAGACTCTGTAGTGCAAGAAGCCAAGCTAATTATAGTTCCATGAGAAAGCATCTGTATATCACCTTCAGTGGACAAATTTTAGTCTAATGAAATTTAAACTGCTTGAAAACTTTATATTCCTGGAAAGAATAACAAAAAAGCAAGCAACTAATGAATTACTAAAAAATATTAGAATCTTATCTTACACAAGCAGAGCACTTTATAATCTTGAAGGTCTTTTCTAATCTAAATGATTCTGTATCTAATTTTTCTCATCTATGTCGTAAAGATAGTAGCACAATTGCAAATAAACACTAACCAAGCTACATAAATGTTTCAAATGTCATTTAAGTGGTCTTCAGAAAAGTATCATTCAATTAACAAAACATGTAAGTTCTTCAGTTTGCTGTTTTACTGGCTTTGTGATCATCCTAAAAGAGGCACTATAAAGAAAACGACTCTGTGTCATAGGGATGAATGACATGACTCAGGCACCATCCAGAACGCACTCAGAGGTTTGGTCATTCAGACAAGCCAATATTTTCCATAAATGTTAATCAAATCTTCAGTATCATATCCAGCAGGCAGGGCTAGAAACATCTAAGTGGAGTTCTTTCCAGCTGCTCTTTCAGATGTAACAGTGGGGGATTACAGGCTTCAAATCAGTATAGGGAAAAACTGGCATTTGACATCACCTTCTGGACTGGTCCATCAAGGAACCCCTACCTGTTTTCTCTCTGGGTATACTGAACTCACTGAAGGACCCAAATTAATGGGTCTTCTGTCAGATGTCCTTTAAAGGACTGATTTTAAAAACCTTATTCTACAAATATTTACAAAAGCATTAAAAAAGTTAACAACCAACTTCCATGGGAAAACACATGCTTAAACTGATCAGGCTTTTACCTATGCTAAGAGTTGTCTGCTTCCTTCCAGAATTTGTGAAGCCTAGGGAGTACTGCCAAAACTACTGTGGCCAGCGTTGAGCCTAGACCAGGGGGACAAAGCATAAAAAGTGTCCTTCCTCACAAATTTCTAATTGTCACTGAATCAACCAGTAATGCGAAGAATGTGAATACTATACGTAGTGAATAAATAAAAGGCTACCCAACAACATGGAACAATGTATGCTTTAAAATTTTAACCTCACCGGAATTCATTTTCTCTAACATCATAGAGAAAAGACCATGAGAAATTCATGAATTCGAAAGTTCTTGTAGATTTTTTTTAAAGATCTCTCCTTTCTCCTCTTCAGCACAGAGTCTTAAAAAAATGCAGACCGTGAAGGAGCCATGTCATCAAATTAGGGCCAAAATGTGTTTACTAATGAAAGTGTAATGGAAGAGTTTTATTTCCGTCTCTCCCACACAGTCCAAGAGTACAGTCAGAACACAGAGGAAGAATTTGATCACTACAGAAAATTAACATGCCAGGTGCTCTGAAGATTTGCTCTTTGTCAGTCATTTTACTGATACTTCTGAGGTCTCTGCAAACATCATTAAGCAAGTGCTTGTGGGTACTTCTGCAGACTAGAGATAAATACTGACATACTGCCAGTTATGGTAAACAGGCTTGACAACATTTCTTTGTGAAGTGAACAAAGACAGTGGTGCACCTGAGAATTTCTTAAATAATTTTCACTGCATAAAATTGTACTTGACAGTTGCAATGCTTTTGAGGACCATTTGATTCAGTCACCTCTCACCCAGTTTCTTCTTCAGATGTGGATAGCCCAGCAGAGCACTTGTTCAGAATTTGTACATGCTAGATGTTCATTTATTTTGTATAAGGTGTCACTGTAAATGCACAGATCTGTTTATTGTTCATTGTAAATTCAATCAGCAGCGTATCGTGTAAGATGTATCAAACCTGCTGCAGATGACATAAGTGCATATGACGTTTATCACAACTTGGCATGCTTTACACAAAGCATCTTATCAGCACAAATGCTGAAATATCACTACAGCTGATGAAGACTCAACAATGAAGTTTTCTCCTGAATGCAAATGCTTGTAAATATTTAGAAGTTATTCACATTATAGCATTCAAAACAAAGTTCTAATTTCTAATACACTGTGAAGTTGTTGAAGCTGTGAGTAACATGGCAAGAAAGAAATAATGGTCTCTGCAGCACCATGGTAGTTAGCATCACTGTTGTATTCAGTCAGGACACACACCTCTGTCTTTGCAATAGTGTATTATTTTAATATTAACCAAGTAATGACTCTGAACATGGACCTTTGTTATTATCATATATTCTGACAAGAGGGCTAATTTCTATGGTTTCACATGATACAAGGTGATATAATGCTGAAATAAGTTAATACTTTAATGTTTTTGACAAGTTAAACAAACTGACCAATGCTTAATATGAGATGGAATTCTCTTTTACAGAAAAGTCTACAGCTCTCAGGTTTTGCTCAGTATTTTCTGCTGTAAAGCAGACTGCAAAATAAAATTAAGTGAATATGAACTACATAAAGCATCCATCTCATAGCTTCTGCTTTTGCTACTTAGTGTCTGAAAAATGACAGCACAGGAAGGTTAAAATAGTCAGCCATGCTACAAACACTACTAAAACCAGCAGTCATATATGGTATATTACTAATGCAGATGAATTTAATGAAAATTGAGATCAGATCATATGTCTGTCATCAACAAAATCTACAAAATACTTTCCTCAGAAAATGAAATGTAATTACGTAAGTGCTCATGTCTAATAGAGTTCTAACAGCTTCAGATGATAAAACTAGTGCTGGTTTAATGCAATTTGTCAGATAATGTTAACCAAACAGACCATTCCTATGACTATTGCCTCAAAGAGAACAGATTGCATGATAGGTCATAATCAAGCACACCTCCTTAGATTAACAGCTCCAAAGTACTGTGCACTTCTGTAAGTCACCCTGTAATGCTAAACCAACTGTGATTTGTCACCTCACTTCAACCTCCATTGCAGCTAAGATAGCAAGTCTGGAATTTTTCAAGCTTCATAGGAGGAGTATTAAAATGGATAATGATAGCATGCATTTTAAAGAATAATTCTCAGCACTTGCCAAGTCATGCTCTCTGAGGTATCTGTAAGTGTGGGAGGGATGCATGCTTTCAAGGGGGCCTGTGTTTCATGATCATCTCAGGCAGGGGGCTGCAAAGTTCATTAAATGATCTTATCTCGCTATTGCTTCTGTTCAAAATAACCTTGATATGATGAAGGATTTATGTTACCCTCACTTCAAATAAAAAGTACTAAGGGATGCATTTCATTACTGTCCTGTGACACTGGAGAAGCCAGGGCTGCTGTGGCAATATTTTTCATTTGTTTGTGTCACAAAGAGGATTTATTTGCAGGAAGAGCTTGAATCCTGAGGTAAGTAAATACTTTTTGTATGTCAAGATTTTCATAATAATATAAAGAAATGCATTTTCTCCTCTAACTTTAATTCTCACAGAACTATATTTTAGGGAAGATAACAGCGTGAGGAAAATGTCCTGGAAGAGTGCCCAGTTTAACAGCATCCTAAGCAAGCTGCTGAGTAGCATTGATACAGAAAAAAATTGCAATTTCCTTGCCACAGCCCTAGGTAAAATAGATGTGTATTATATATGAAGATTAAGTATTTTGTCAACTGATGGACTTAAACAATAGCCAAGGATATATACACATTTCTCTTGCAAAGGTCATCTGTTACAGATTTGTTAATTTAACAGTAGACACCTTCAGACAAATCTGGACATATTTCTCTTGTGTGATTTGTCACAACTGAATTGATCTAACAAAGAACATGAGCCTGACGCAAGATTTACACTATTCTTTGATCTGAGATCTTCAAGCCCTCCTATACTCAAAAATCAAACAAAGAAAACGTTTTCAGGGTCCCCGCTTCTAATAAATATGCCGTATATATAATGCTATATACTTGATCCTACAAATTCAGAAATTCATAAGATTAAATTTCAAATACATCTAGCAGAGGGAAGAAACTTATTTTCAGAAATAATATTTAATCATGCAAGCAAATTACTACTGCTCTAAATAAGCTTTAATTGTTGAAATCTAAAAGTCATTCAGTGTTAGGCAAATCTATGGGAAGTTCATGAAAGGTATTAGGATATTCTGTACTGCATGATGCTTACGAATGCCTTTTCACTCAATACTTGCATTTACGCAACTGTCACCACAGCTGTTTGTATCATAGTGACAGGACATGTAGAAACCTGGACAGGCAGCACAGAGAGTCAATGAAAGAGAGCATGGGAAGATGATGAACAGAAATGTGCTGCAAAGATGTTCCGGGGAAAGTTAGGTGAGATCAGCATTAGTAATCACAGAGAAATGCAACTCCAGAAAGAAGTGGATAGTGGATAGAAATTTTCCAGAGAGAACAACGGAGTTGATTAAATCAGCTTGAAAGAAGTTCAGAAACAGGGATTTGAGCCAGCTAGTTAGATTGGGATTTGAGAACAAGAATGCTAACATGGTAAGTGAGCAGGCCAGGAGGAGGAAGCTCAACAGATTTGAAGGCAGAGAATGAAAAAGCAAAGGGAAGCACTCAGCTGTGGGCTGAAGGAGAAGTTAACGAAAACAGCAGCGTGCAGAAAAGCAGCTAAATAAATGAATCAAGAATAAAGTGAATCTAATGAAAATAAATAAAAGCACAACAGCAAAAAAAAAGAAAAAAAAAGAAAAAATATAGTAATGGCTGAATGGATGACCTGGAGGGAAATAAACTGCTGATTATTGAAGTGTTTTGCTCAAAGGGTTGTAAGAATGTTAACCTTCAGCTGGAGGACTGCTGAGCTCTCAGGTACAGAAAACCAAGGCACAGAATCAGTTCCCTCCAGTTCAGTAACATATTTGTAGTTGTGATATCCAGGAAAAAAACTAAAACAGGCAAAGAGAACTGAGATTCAGCAGATGAAGGACAGATGAAAATATTTTGAATGCGTAGTGTTCAAATGCATTGATACAGCCATTATAGCAATATGATATGAAAAGAGTCTACAGCCACTATGAATTGTATCTTTTTCATATTTTTTTTCTTTTTGTAAGGGCTTTTTTATGAGAAAAGGCTCACATTTGATAATAATTCAATGCATTTTAAGAAAGCAGTTCTCTGAAACTGATAAACAAGGCCATACTCATCAACTTTCTATAGAAAAGCAGTAATGAACTCCAGTAACCAGGAGAATGTCTGAACATGAGATCGCTGCATGATCTTTGCTTTCAAACATTTTTACTTGCATATTCCAGAACTGTTTTGCTAGATGAATATCTGTAACTCATGCATTCAGGTAACTCCTTCTGTACTACTAAATCACATGGTTGTCATTTTTACACAGGGAAAATTCTTATCTTATACAAAATTCCAATAAATTTTATTGAAGGTTTTACACAGTCAATGACCTCCTGACTGAGAACATGTTGTGGTTAGACAGTATGCTTCAAATACTGACAAACTAGGAAAGATTGATAGTAGAATAAATCATGTGTCTAGAATTCCATTATTTAATTGCAAATTTCAGATATCAGTCTTTAGAAAATAAAAGCATAGATTCACATCCTATAGTGTTGAAGTACAATACATAGAATATTGCACACATGCAAGCCACACATTTTTTCTGACATCATATGTCTCTGTATTTTTGAAAGAGAACAGGGGCAATGTGTGCACCAGAAAGCATCCAGGCTCTGATCCCAACCTTGTCAGATACTGCAGCTTCTGTTGGGGCATCATACCCCTGACTGTTCAAGTGGCCAGCCTCTGCCCTCCCAGAATAAAACCTCTTTCCTGCACATCCTTCATCTCGCAGATCTTATTTATGTAACTTGCGACATAAACAAGTTACAAAGGATTAAAGCAAAGTACTTTCTTCTACCCTTAAAGAGTTTTCTCCATGCTCTGAAGACCTAAGATAAATTTGAAACTGATGTGCTTCACCAGGCAGGATCTCAAAACAAATCTCAGTTAACACTTCGAGACATTAATTGCTTCCAGTTCCAGAAGGCAGATAACATACCCAAGACCCATGACAGAGGAAGGAAATCATAGTTGCAATTTCAAGTCCCATTTTCTAAAATTAAAGCTTTTTTATTGTTATAAAATTAGACATCAGCATTATCATGGAAATAACATCACCATCGTTGCATGGAGAAACATCCATGCAAAAGTAGAGGAATAAAATATTGGTTTATTTCTACAAAGATGCATAGCATCCTCAAATCGCTGACTGACTGTGTTACATGAAAGACAAGAGAAATATTAAATAGCTTTCCCGACTTATGCAAATGTTATGTAAAATTAAGAAAAAAAAGCATCTAAAAAAACAATTTCTGTTCTACTACAATGTGGAAAAGCACTTTACTTTTCATTTTCTAGATAAGCAAATCTTAATTTTCAATTCTCGTTATATAACAGTATATTTCACTTGATGCTAATGGCTTCTCATAGGACTAGTAAGTACCAACCTCAAACCATTGATTTTTGCACTTACAAAAGAGGCAGGATGTCACACTGAATTGATCTGACATGCCCTTCTTTTGTTCTACCAGCACAATTTTTCTGTTTCAAATAACAGTACTAGCGCTATAGTTTCACTTCCTTTATAAGATCTCCTTTGCAAATTTAGTCTAAATACTATCAACCTTCTCCAAAATGATTAAACATAAAGGAATTGATCATGTTCATCCTGTGTTGGCTAAAGCTTTCTTAGAGTTTACCTAGATATTCCTTTCATCTGAGAGCAGCTACATTGGTTCAGCTAACAAACAGGGCTCTGTCAAAGATGATTACCAGAAAGACTCATCATTGTCCTACAGAAGGATCATCATGAGAGGCTTAAATAAAATTTTGTTTGGTGTTAGCTGTTGCAGGCAAGTTGAAATCAGGTCTACTGCGAGATCTATATAAGAGTTATCACAACTTCTTATATACCTGAGCGTGACATTTCTTCCTACCTGTTATACACAGCATTCTTCAGAGGCTCCTTACATGTCTTCCTCAAACCATTCCTTCTCTGCTAAACGAAGCTCTTTACTTCCCACTTTGATATTCTGTATTTCCCACTTTGATATGAAAATAAACATTACCCACTTGGTAACTCCTGATGCAATTCTACCATACAAGTTTAAATTCACTTAATTTCTTCTGGAACTAGAAAGAAACTGAGTAGGAGAAGAAAATAGGATTTCCATTATTGTCAGAAGAAGTTAACAAAGAAACTGTATCCTCTGCCATGTGAAATACTGACAGACTAGATTTGATACTGCTGATTTCCCACATAACATTGAAGTTTTCCGGCAACAGTGTTGAAATAAATGGCAGAACATATTAAACTCAAATTTCTTTGCACAAACACAAAGGAAACCAGGCAGGGGTACTTTAGCAGATTTGTTGAGAAGTTTCTACAGTCACTGAATGAATAGGCTTAAATAACAGTTTCAAAGTAAAGGGTAGATTAAGATAGGATGATTCTACAGCTGTGTGGTGCAAATAGTTGCACACTGGTTCACTAATGTTAATCAAGAATTCAGTGTGTCATGCAGAGAGAGTGTTGTGCACTATTAGGAGAAAAAAAAAAGGGAAGATCAAGGATTGAGTAAAAGAAAATTTAACTATTATCCACATGTTGATGCAAAATAAAATGTTGGAAAAGTATAGGCTCAGACAGTGCTCCTAGTATGCCTCAGCCAGCAAACCAAAAAAGGCTGATGTTACAGTGAGAAAAATACTAATTTCCCACACCCACCAAAAAAATAATAAATGATGTAGCATATAGTATGATATATACTACAATGTATACTTCATAGTATTCAACAGGTATCCCTGTACTAAATGATGAAAGGTGAATAACAATGAAAACTATTTCTGAAGTTCTCTTTTATGGTGTTCAAAACTTTTGCCTTGGGATTTCTTTATTTTTTATTTTATTTTTTATTAAGGAGGAAAGATACATATAAATATATATTCAAAACAGCACTAAAAATATATGCAGTTTGACAAAAGGCAGAACATCTGAAATTGATAAAGGATGTGTGTGTTCCAAAAGTAAGTGTGTGGTTTCAGTTAATACATGGTAGTAGTGAGTTCCACAGATTCTGAACTTCACCTCAGTCAGAAGAGCTATTGACTCTCATAAATATAGAAAAAAGCATATTCATAGTAAAATGGGAATTTGTATTCAGAAAAAGTGAAAATGTTCTGGTTTTTTTTAAGATCATCTCTTACCAAAGAAAAAAGGAGAGACTATTTCCTGTCACTGTTTATTTCGGTGCCTGAAGGATGTTTGAGAATTTTATTTCATGTACTTCAGCACAATTGTTATTCTGAGATGAAATCCCATAGCAGAAACACCATCAATCTGATCAGATGGCTGTTACTGGATCTTCTTCACAAGTGTCTGGAGTATTCCTGGGTACACAAGAGGTTAAAGAGAGCAGTAACTACATCTGAGAAGAGAAACTGATAGAATGCATATTATTTATGAACACACTTATATTAAACAGACTTTTGACCTAGAATTTGTTGCCTCCTACAGTTGGAGGTGTTCAGTTGTAATTGCAATTACATGCTGATGCTAATACTCATTCATCCAGCTATAATCTGCTCAATACTTATACATACAGCTGTAATCTGAAAATAATTTTCAGTAAAATTCTACAAACGCAGGCTCAGAAACATAACTTTTATTATTCAAGGACCATGTATTGACACATATGGTGTACACACAGCAGAGTCACAGGGAATTCTTAAAAAAATAAGAAAACTCTTCAAAAAGGCGGCTATTGTTCTCTACCAACAGTCAGAAACTTCTCTTAGAGTTTCTCTTAAAACAGCCAAATCTCCTGAGTTATATAAAGATTACTGCTTCCCAATTCTGCTTTTGTTACCGTGCCCAGCAGGGGAATGGCAATAGTTCCTTCAAGCTTTTCCAAGCAAGCCTTGAGGGTCTTGTTTATTAGTTCTCTATTCCTTTGATGAAAATAAAGTGCAAATAATTGCCACAAATTTAAACAACACACGAGACAAATATTTGTTAAAACATATATATTCTGGAAAATATTATAATGGCATGTTTATGCAAAATCACCTGGCAATTTGGAAGGTAGCATCTATAAACTCATTCTATATTCAGTGAAGTTTTGAAAGTAACTATACGATTTTCTGGTTGTAATGGGGGATATGAGAGCTTTATTGCCAGCCCATAGAGAGTCATCCAGAGACAAATTTTTTTTTCCGTAGTTTAAGATTTACTCACAGATTTCTCTCTAGGATGACATTAAATGAAGGAAGTACAGAATCAACACAGGTATATAAACACATTGAATGAAATTGCTCTGTTTTGAAAATTACAGAACAGAGAAGTATTTAATAAGTGTGATGGGTTTTGCAAGTTAACATCTTAATGTATGCACATTTTCTCCATTCCCCAAAATTAAGACAAAAATTAAATTCATTAACAGCAAAACACCAGAGTCGTTTTCTTTTGTTGCTTGAGTCTTGATCTACTGTGATCATTTGAATATTTTGTAAAAATGAAAACAGTGAGAAATTCCCACTAGATCTGGCAATTTTTCTACTTCCTGTCATTTTTTAAAATCATAAACCGTATACTAATTATTAAAGTAAAGAATGCTAAAGAAAAGTTATACATGTTAATCTTAAAAATCACAGACAGAGGTAAATAGCATCTGAAATTAGCAAGCAGGAACTCAAATCACTGCAAACAGCACATTGTCTAGTGTCAGAGGCAGAAAATAAAAGTTTTAAATTGCCTACTGGTATCCTGATCCTACATAAAAACAAAAAAAAAAACAAAAAAAAAAACAAAAAAAAAAAAA